>NW_027499364.1:0-105679 GCF_021521415.1 Bidens hawaiensis
CCTTATAGAATACGAATGGCTTGAACTAGGAGAGTTGCTGGACATGGAGGTCATACGGGACGTCGTGGTAGGCCACATATTGTCCGAGAACCTTCTGAAGAACCAATTGTCGACTCGGGAGAGGAAAGAAGCAAAACTCCACGAAGTCCAAGCCGCAATGAAGGGTATCAACTTGATTCTTCCGATCAAACTATCATTTCTCAAGCTGCAGCTGCCGAATTGAAGAGTCTGCATCCTAAAGGATCTGCTGGAAGTCATGCTAAAACCGTTGAGAAAACTTGAGAGAACTATGGAACCAAACGGCCTACCGATGTCGTAGAGTACGTGGGGAACAGACACAAAGGATTGCATGCAAGGAAACATGCAAAGTGTGCGGGAAGATGCACCTGGCAGAATGCAAGGCTGGTTCAAACTAGTGCTACCGATGCGGGGAGAAGGAGCACATCTCTCGTTAATGCACTGAGGACCACAAATGTTACAAGTGTCGTAAGCCGGGTCACATAGCTAGAGATTGTGGAGAAGCCATAGTGGTGGAGTAAAAGAAAGAAAAGAAATGGCTACTCCGGCTAAGCGGTCTGGCGATATGGTGGTAACAACTGATGAGAGAAAGCTTATGGTTGGAAACAGAGACGCATGCAAGATGTGTGGGCAAGTGCATCGGGAGAGTGTAGAATGGGATAAGGTGTTTGCTCCTGGGAGTGCAAGAACCACCAGAGGTGTCATAACTGTGTAGGGCGTGGACACCTAGCAAGGGACTGCAGGAAGCCAAGAGAAGATCGCGGAGCAGATAAGAATGTTTGAGGCTTAACAATTTTCTCCGTATACTTAGAGAAGACCATTCAAGAAGGCTAGCTGCTAGCCATAAGTTTTAATCAGTGTTTGATTTATTAATGACTTGATGTGTGTTGTTTTATATTTAAGTTTAGACTGGTGTTCTCTGAATTATTTACGATAGGAAATTGCCATGAATGGATTTGGGTTATGGTGATTAATTGTGTCATGATAGAGTGTCGCCCAGGCTCTGGTGTTAAATAGTATGAAGCAATGAAAAACGAGACGAAATTTGCCGAATCAGAAGAAGAAACAGTGCATCGAGGGTCTCATGGACAAGCTACCTTAAATAGCTAAAACACATGAACACCACTCGGTGACTGCAAAGTCAGGGGTAAGAAGGATAACGCAGAAAGCAAAGACGATTCAATAAAGTGCGTGAATATAGGAAGTGTCCCTTTTACAAGGTATAAGCTAGGTTTCGTGGAGGAAACCTCTTTAAGGAGGGAAGATTTATAACATCCCGAAATTCTAAAATAATATTTAATATATTATTTGCGTCGGGTGAAATGATTGATTTAGTGGAACGATAATGATAATAATAATAAAATATGAAATAGAAAGCAGGCTATTTAGATGGAATGAGTTATGGACCAATAAAGAAAGATGGGCCTTAGGTCCATGTGCTTAAGAGAGTATAAACACCGCCCTTAAACCCTAATCCTTTCCATTTCCATCCATCTTATCTTTCAAAAATCTCTTCACACTTAATACACACTCATAAACCTTCAATACGGCTGTGAGTAGAAGAAGAAGATCCAAGATCGAACCTAGCCTAAATCTTGATAAATCTTAACCCTACAAGCAAGATACAAGATTTATGTTCAGCACCAAGCTAAACCATAACCTAAAAACGAGTAAAGGTATTTTCTTGATATTTAAAGTTTATGTTATATGAACGGTTAGCTACGGAATTAAAACCTAGAGTAGATCGGGTCTAGATAAGTCATAAAGTTGCAAACTTGACAAATAAAATGGACTTAATGAGCTTACGGTTGTGAACAGCTCCTAAAAGAAACCCTAGAACTAGTTTTGAATATCCTTAGCCATAAAGATCCAAGCTTTATGGTCACTCAGGTCGATATTTGGCTGAAAACGGTTAAGGAAAACATATATTGATCAATACCGAGCCATAATAAGAGGTTAGGGTTAAAATGAGTAAAGATATTGATTTTAAAGAACCAACCCGTGACCAAGTTACCCAGCTCATTCGAATACAAACCCTAGACTCGCTTACAAGCTTATACTAGCTTACAATGAAACCAGTCGCTTACAATGAACTCTCTTACAATGAAACCAGTCGCTTACAATGTGGTCATTAGCTTACAATGTGATCATTAGCTTATAATGTGGTCATTAGCTTACAATGTGATCATCAGCTTACAATGTGCTCATTAGCTTACAATGAGATCATTAGCTTACAATGTGATCATTATCTTACAATGTGATCATTAGATTACAATTTTATCATTAGAATACAAACGTATTCTAATACCATTCAAATAAAAGGTATGCAAATGTTCTAAGTAAATGTATTCTAACATAAAACCATTATATTAGACCAGACTTAGCCATTTTGGTTGAAATATATGAATAATGTGATAGGGCGAGTATTAATACACGTGATTAATATGCAGTTAGAAGAGCTCAGTTAAAGAGAGGGATCACGATTAACGGAGAACGTAACAGAATCCAGGTGAGTTTCTAGCCCCATTTCCTTGTTATGTTTTCGGGGCTGTGTGCGTACTCGATGTGATAGTTAATACACTTACCTTAAATGGTAAGTGTATGCCACCTATGATTTATATGTTATTTATGTATATCTTTAATGTGAATGAAAACTTGTCGATACGTGAACGATCTTCGAATATTGCACGTATTGACAAGGGAGGTATGTATAAGATAGCTGAATGTGTATGATAGATATATGTACAACATATGAGTATGTATAAATTATTAAACAAATTTTATGTATGCTACGGGTATGTAAAGACAGTATGTACGAAGATGAAGAAGTAAGGGATCAGACCCTAATAATATCCAAGATAGAGAAGAAAAGGATCAGGCCCTAATAATATCTGAGATATAGAAGAAAAAAGGGATCAGACTCTAATAATATTTGAGATAGATAAGAAAGGGATTAGACCCTAATAATATCTGAGATAGACAAGGAAAGAGGGATCAGACCCTAATAATATCTGAGATAGAAAAGGAAGGGATCAGACCTTAATAATATATGAGATAGAATGGACAGTATTTATGTAGTATGAAAGTAATAAAGTATAAACGTATGTATGAAATTATGTAATGAAAGTAAATTAGTAAAGTAATTATTATGTATCTTCGGATGCATAATTAAAGGTAAGTGTATGTATTGTATGATGTGTGATTAACTAGAACTCACTCAGCGTAGCTGACTTTTAGTATGTACGCATGTGAGTAGGATGAGACAGCTGGCTTGAGCGGGCACAAATGGCAGAAGAATAAGAGTTTGGCATCTGAAGACTCATGATGTTTTATATTTAATGTTTTAATTTTGAAAGAAAAGAATGTTTTAAGACATGTTATGAATTATTATCGTAATGTTATGCAAGTTTTATATCAGCGTTAAGTTTTAATTTACTCTGATATTTAGAACGGTGTTTATGAGTAAATCCAACATCCGAAGTAGGGCACCGGTAACGGGACCTTACAATATGTCGTGACATATACGTCACGAATATCAATTTGATAACTCTGCACATGTCTCAATAAACCGATAACAGATAAGTTTACAGGCTTAAATACAGATCATATATTCTGAGTTCCAGATGAACCTATTTGTTTTGTTGCCTCGGTTCTATCAAATTAGTGATTGTTCTTTACAATCGAGAGTGTTTGGAGTTTCTGATTTTATCATCACATCTTACTAAGGTATACTATGATCTACACAATTAGATGGATTAATTGTTTTCATTATGAATGTAAATGGTTCATTAGCCATGACTTGTGGATAATCATTTTGGTTAATCTAGTATTTTTGGTCTATCAAACCAAAATTGTGTAAAGTCAAAATTGAGTTTTTATTGGTGTTTTGAGCTTACTATATAAAAGCTTTTCATAAGTGATTGGTTTTGGTTTAATTGATGTTTCATGGTTTCATCATTACTGTGAATGACTTATATGATACACAAATCCGTATACTTCAAACTGGTTGAGGATAAGGGGGGGAATATTTCTAAAAGGAGATTATTACTATTGTTTGTAGATGATGATGGTTAGTGAAGTTGATGAGAATGATGCAAAAGATTTAAAGGATGTCGACAAGATGATGTCAGTTCAAGGATTTACAAGAAAATGACAAAAAGTTTGCATTCAAGACAATGTCTTGATTTGCTCGTATCTCCTGACAAATAGCTTAATGTGATTGAGCCTATAATGCAATCTGTCAGGAGAATAATTAATCTAGTCGGGTACAATGATGGTGATCCTTTGTCTGCTGATGACCAAACTAACATTCTTGATCACCATCCAGATAAAAACTCGACTAGTTGGATTCATATATATGCATAACTTTCAAATTTTGAAGACTAGATGATAGATTGAGGATGTATTGAAGATCAAGACCAAGAAATATCCGATGGATTCATATTTGTTAGTACTCATGTTCAAATGTATTTTGTATTGAGCGCATAAGTCATATACAATGTATAAGACTTATACGGCTCATATGTTATGCGCCGGATAAGACTTATTCGGCGTATCTAATTTTGTTATGTTTGTAAATAGGTGGTAAGACTTATGCGCTAGTGGGTAATCATTCAAGAGTACCATAGCAATAATAGTATCAGAACTTGATTGTACTTGGACTGTTTTAATAATATATGAATATTTGAAAGAGAATACTTGTCTGTTTCACCTTCTAATGGATTCTACACATTGATTGAAAAGTAGATATTGTCATATTTTGTGTTACATCGATCCTACACGACATCAACATGTATTTTGCAAACGCAACTCCCATCACCCTAATACTCAACAAAACGCAAATCCCACCACCACTAATTGAGACTTGGAGCAAAGACGACTAGCCAGAGAACCCAACCATTGTGTTGGAATTGGTACATGGATTACGATGACGAATAAATTTGAACATGAGTGTTGTGGAGGTGGTGTTAGCCAATAGAAAGTGACATAGGGAGACACAAAAATTCAAAACCAGTTCACTTTCAAGTAACAAACTAATATCCTTAAATTGAAACGCGAACTAACAAAAATTTAAGTATGTATATGAAGAACAGTTGGACGAATGGATTGTTGTCATCTTCTGCCAATTCATCGAGTCTCAATTGTTCAATACCTAATCATATCGTTTCCATCTTCTTCGATTGGTCGACTCAACAATAAAGGTAAATCATTAGATGAGAATGAATGGGAGAATCGAATAACTAAGATTTTACGGTGGCTTATGATGGTTGCTTGCACAATTTTAGTGTTTTAATATGTTTTTATTCTACTCATTTAAGATAAAGATACTCGTACCAAACCCGTAACCCGACCCATAGCCCATGAATTTTTCAATCTTTAGAATCAATGAGAAGGCTTTGTTCTCAAATGAAGGCATGTGGTAATGATGCAACGTGAAAGTTTGAAGAGCTTTCAGTTATATATAGTTATGATAATACATCGAAAAAGTCCGACCATAATGCACGAGTTAGTCCATCTAGTTATTAAAATTTATTTAAAGAAATTAAGAGATACTATATTTTTAATAGTTTTAACTGAAAATATTGAATTTTTTTAAAAAGAAAAAAGAGAGACATCGGGAACATGTTGCATCATTATACTCAACAGTGGCTTTGGTTTCATAAACTAATATTAGGATTCACACACACAACCATGCCTTTGGTTTCATAAATAATATTAGTATTGCTGAAATTATGTTTTCCTGACAAACTCACTGAGATTCTTCTTTAGAAAATTGTAATTGTGAAAAAACTTTGGCTTAGAAAACCAATAACTTGGGCTGTGTGTTAGATCATTCTAATCCAACTCTTATCTCTAAATCAAAAATTATGCTAAATCTCTTTCTTCTGTCTTCATTTTAATTCAATAATAAATTTTTATACCTATATCATTATCTTATCCATTTCCCCCACTTACAACCACCTTTAAAAGATTATATATGGTGAAAAGTAGCTATTCAAATATGGAGAAAAATCAATATATTTTCTAAAATATATAAATTTTCCATTCACAACACCTTAAACCCCTCTTTAAATTATAAAAACACCATTCACATAATATAGGGGGTTGGATGAGAATGCTCTTACTCTGTTATTCGTATATTATTTGTTATGCGAGCATTCTTATTTGATGGGGTGATAAAATGGTTATGATGTATAAGAGCATTCTCATCTTATCCTTCATCCTCTTCCCCCCCCCCCCCCATCATAAATTAAAAAAAAAAAACATATTAAAAACTAACTCCAACCTTATATATATAAAAAGTTATTATTCACAATTCTTTAAATTATTGTGAGTTTATTAAAGCGAGAAATATAATAAATATTTGTTCATGAGTAAGATAAAGATAAAAATTATAAATGGGTTATGGTAGGGGAGGTTTTTTAAAATGAGTATTAAAGTTTAAAAAGTAAGAATTTTAATTAAATTACAGGGTAAAAAATGATGGATGTGATGAAAATGTTCTAATAGGAGGTCTTAAATTGTAAAATATAATATTTAGTTGTTTTAAAAAAAGTATTTGTTACACGGCTACAAATAGATTAAATCAAGTTAAGAATTAAAGTTTTATTTTATAAAGAGAGACAAAAATGAGAAAGATGTAAATGATTTGTGGCTTTAAAAAACACTAAAAAAATTAATAAAAAAAATCATAACTCAAAATATAAATGATAAAAGTAAAAAAAACTAAAATATTTCCTCTTTCTTTCTCTTTCAAGAAAGAAAAAGACACAATGAGAAAATAATATCATTATAGCTTTTAATTTATCATTGTGTGTATGTGTGTGGGGTGTGTTTTGTTATTGATTTCACATTTATTTTTCTTAACATTGTGTTATTTTTCTCGATATTCTGTTATATTACTCAACATTGTATTATGTTTTGCTCGACATTGTGTTATATTTTGTGATTCATTGTGTTTTTGTTTATTTTCATCATTATTTCTATTTTCCTCAACATTGTGTTTTTTTTAATGTGAAACGACAGGGGAACCATTTTAGTTTTATTTATTTTTTTTGCTTTTGATTTATATTTTGAGTTATAATTTTCTTATTATATTTATTCACCTTTTTAGAGTTTTTTTTTCCACAAGTTCTTCTCACCTGTCTAATTTTTTTACCTTTGTATTTTAACATTTCTCATATGGAAAACCGTCTAAAGCCCAACTGAATTATATACTTGAAATTTCAGGCTCTTTGTTATTTATACCACCCATATTTATATTACTAAAAACAAATAAAGACATATTTTTTAATAAAGATAGCTCCTTATTAATGAGATAACTAATAAAGGCATACTTTATAATTTAATTCAAAAATATTTTTTTAATTCTTTTTATATGTTGTTATTTTTCACTATTAAAAAAAAGGTAGTGCACATATGCAATACATCGATTTTTTTTAATTAATATGTGCAATATTGAGTATTTTATTTGTGTAATGGTGTTGAATAAAATATATGCAATTGTTTGTATTGTATATATGCAATAATTTAATATTATATGCAAGAAAAATCGATATAGTGTATATGTGAATTAGTGTTGTATTACATATATGCAATAGTGTGTATTGCATACATGCAATCGTGTTGTATTTGTATATATTCAATAGTGTGTATTGTATAATGTAATTGTGTTGTATGATATGCAATAAAACACTATTGTATATATGCAATAAACACTATTGCACATATTCACTACATCAACAATTGTTTTTTAGGGGCAATATCAACTTATTAGAAGAATGAAAGAAAAAAAATTACAAAATCTTTTTTTAAAACAAAAGTTAAAAGTAATCTTTTTTTAGTTCTCTCTAGATAACTGATGTATATAAAAATATACATCTTTTTAGCATCAAATAATCTTTAAAAACTGTAACTTCTATCGTATAATATAGTTCAAATAACTACTTATCATGTTAAAATTTATTTTCAGGTATATCCAAGCCTCAAACGAAGAAACGAATGAAAAGGCAAAGAATAATCAAAGAAAACCCAAGAAAACAGCAAAACACACCCCCCCATGCTTAATGTAACATGCCTCCATGCTTTCCTGTGGAAGAAACGACAAAATACCGAACAACTGGACACGGGGATGTGCTTCAGAGAACATGGGGCCTTGGTCACCTTTCAGAAATGAGAAAAGAAAATATAACAGACAACCAAAAACACGGGGCCGTGCCTCATGAAGCACGCCCCTGTGGTGAGTCAACATGTACGATTTGACAGAGCATTAAAAGCGAGTGGACATGTGGACACGGGGGCGTGCCTCATGGGGCAAGGGGCCATGCCTGGACTCCTAGACAACTTATAAATAGATGAGCATATTGCATTCATTTGGTTCGCTTGAAGAGAGTTCTATATGGGTTTCACTTATGAAAACACCCACTTTACACTCATATTAAAGATCTTGTGGAGAGTTTGAAGGCTTGGAGGTTATCATCATCATCATCATCCATCACCATTAAAGAAGGATGATTCATCCATATTTGGTTAGATTGTTCTAGTTTAATCATGTGTTTGTTACTTCATCTCCTTTGATGTTCTTAACTATTCTCATTATGAGCTAAAACCATTTACCATCTAATTTCTATGAAGAAGCTTAGTTTTACTTGATGATTATGTTAAATATGTGATTTAGTTTTAGTAAACTACATGGTTATTTTGCAATTATCTTTTGATGAAAAATGTTTTATCACTTTAACTCAACAAATCAAGGTTGGTGATTAACAATCATTCATGTTCTTGGAAACTAGAAATGGTAAAAAGTATATCTTGATAACTTATCTAAGATAAAACATGGATCCTTATATTGCACTTAGAAATGATGTGATATAAGCTATGATCTAATTCTCTAGTTTTGATATATCTGAAATAAAATTGTTAACACGATTTCTTAGGTTATAATACTAGTTAAAGAAATCATATGTTAAGGGAATGTTAAGTATAACCTACTTAAATCAACCAAGGGGAGGTTGGGTGACTAACCTGTAACCAACCGAATTTGTTAAAATTGGTTTTGAGAAATCGAAGTCAATCCTAATCTTTATATTTTACTAAAACTACTTGCTTACTTAAATTGACATTCTCGTGGTAGACATGAAGTTATGCATGCTACTTTCTTTTATGTCATATGGTATGTTCACTTAGAAATGAGGGACTATTATATCATACATTATTAAAACAAGTTTATCACATATTTACTTTATAATCATCAAGGAAGAATAGAGTGGATTCTTGATCTTAGATGGTAACATTCATATAATGATTTACTCATTTAGAATTTCTCTTCCTGTTCACCTATATATTATATATATGTTATTCTATGAGAGTTTAAAAATCACCCCACAACAATTAACTTCTCCGATTAGATTAAAATAAAGGTTTATTATTAGAAATATTTGTGTTCCCGGATAGATACTTGGTTCTTACCAATACTATTCTACATATACGATAGGTACGCTTGCCTATTTTGTGAGTGTTTAGTCTTAGTAAAAATCACTTTCATAAGTTTAAAACAGGATCTTGTGTGAAAGCTAAATTCCCATCATAACAAATTATAAACACACCAAACGCACATATCAAGTTTTTGGCGCTGTTGCTGGGGACACGGTACATTTCTAAGAACGATCCAAGTTTTAATTTAATCATTGTTTATAGCTGCATAAATTTTTATTTTCTTTTTCTACTAACTGTTAGATTAGATTTTTATTTTTTATTTTAAGGCTAGCCTAACCCTTAGTTTAATTTTAAATAGTTTAAGAACTGATTAAATCCCTTGTATGTACTCTACATTCGGACCTAAGCTTGTCTCTCTAATTTATAAACCTAAACAACTTTTTTGCCGAAGAATACGCAAACGGGCAACATAAACCACTGAAACAATCAAAGACGAATCAGTAGAAGCCACGACATCGGAAGGAAATCAAGAAGAAATGATGGCATCACCAAACATGAGCCAGTATGCCAAGCAAACCCTCGAAGGCTAAGACAATGGAGTGGCTCCACCCGAAATCACCAATAATTTCGAAATGGGACCATCACCGAATCTCTTCCTTCTGGTTCCATCACCAAATGGGACCAGATGGTTGAACAGTTTCTCCTCAAATGCTTTCATTCGGATAAAACTGCAAAATATCGAGCCAGCATTACCGGATTCTGGACCGATGATGATGAATCACTACACGCAGCATGGGAGAGATACAAAAGTCTTCTGAGAAGATGTCAACATCATGGACTGAGTGTATGGTTACAATTACAAACATTCTTTGACGCACAATCCGGTCTAAACAAACAGGCCATCGGCCAAGTCGCAGGTGGAGACCTGAGATCTAAATCACCTAGCGAACCATTTGAAATCATGGAGAAGGAAGCAAAGAAAAGTTTCGCTTATAACCCACCAAGATCTATACCAGCACATAAAGGAATGCACCACGTCGATTCTAATACTCTTGTCACCGCACAGCTTGAAGCACTCTCTAAAAGAATCGAACAATTTCAAGACGAACCATCAAAAACCAAAATCAACTATGACACCTGTGGAGGAACTCATAAAACGAGTGACTGCAAACAATTTCTTATTGCCATGGAAGAATTTAACTTCATCCCTCGTCAAGACAACGCTTTCAGTAACAACTACAATCCAGGATGGAGAAACCACCCGAATTTCAGTTGGAAGGACAGAGGTAACACTCAAATCCTACCCGGATTCGAAAAGAGGCAGATGAGTCAATCTTTCTAACCTAAACCTCAATTTCAATAATAAAGTTCTAGTACCATCAGGGTCCGAGCTACTAAAAAATTGAAGAAAGGTTGAGCCAAATCATGACCAAGAAAAATGAAGCAGAAAAGAAGGCCGACTTAAGAGCCGTTGATATCAGCGGAGTATTGTTAAAGCATGAAGCTGACTAAAAATCCAACAAGCATCATTGTAGAATCTAGATACTCAGATTTGACAAATTGCCCGACAATTGTCTGAAAGACCACCTGGCACTCTTCCAAGCAACACAATAACAAACCCAAATGCGACAACCAATGCTGTTACATTAAGAAATGGGACAACCACTATTGCTTCACCAACTTGAGAACCAGCTATAGAGAAGAAAGTTCCTGATAAGACGCATGAAAGTTTTTAGAACCCTTCAAACAGTTCCACCTATTCAATATCCTGGACGACTGAAACAGGAGAGATTGGAAGCTCCGATACGAAAAGTTTTTAGAACTCTTCAAACAACTCCACATCAACATCCATTTCGTCGAGGTCATTGCTCAGATACCGAAATAGCAAAGTTTCTTAAAGAAGTGCTGACCAACAAGGGGAAACTAGAGGAGCTCTCGCATGTCACCTTGAGTGAAGAATGCTCAGTTGTCCTCCAAAACAAGCTGCCGCCAAAAATGACCGATCCAGGGAGCTTTACTATCCCTTGTCCAATAGCAAATTTATATGTTAGCAATGCTCTGGCCGACCTAGGAGCTAGTATTAATTTAATGCCTTATGTGTTTTTTGCAAAACTAGGGATATGAGAACCAAAGCCCACCCGTATGAGCATTCAGTTAGCTAATCTAACCGTTAAATATCCTCGGGGCATTGTTGAAAACATGTTTGTAAAAATTGACAAATTTGTTTTCCCAGTAGATTTTGTGATTCTAGACAAGGAGGAAGACAAAGGTGTTCCTCTGATTTTAGGAAGACCCTTTTTAGCCACTGCAAAAACTATTATTGATGTTTGCACCGGTAACTCACTCTTAGGGTCAATGAATAAGCAATCACATTTGATATAGGAAAGTCTATGCAACATCCGCAACATCATGATGACACACTATACTGTGTTGACATCATCGATTCTACCGTGAGTAGTTGTGTGCGAGACTCCTCCATCAGTAACACACTAGAAACACAATTTTTAACCGGAACCATCACCAAACCCATTATAGAAAACGAAAACCTCGATACCAACAACAAAAATCAAGAAGCATCAGAAATAATATGTGAGATTACCGAATGTAATGAAAAAGCAAAACCGTCAATCGAAGAACCACCAGCCTTGGAATTAAAAGAACTCCCAAACCATTTCGAATACGCCTTTCTAGAAAAAGACTCTCAGCTCTCAGTAATTATTTCATTTCACATTTCAAAAGAAGAGAAAGACGAACTTCTTAAGGTACTCAAAAACCATAAGAAGGTTATCGCATGGAAGATCATGGATATCAAGGGCATCAGTCCTTGCTTTTTCACTCACAAAATCCTCATGGAAGAAGAGTATAAACCCGTGGTCCAACATCAAATACGTCTTAATCCCAACATGCAAGATGTGGTGAAGAAAGAAGTAATCAAACTCCTTGAGGACGGATTAATCTACCCAATCTAATATTCATCTTGGGTTAGTCCAGTTCAAGTAGTACCCAAGAAGGGAGGAATGGCAGTAGTAATGAATGAGAAGGACGAGCTAATACCAATGAGGACCATCACAGGCTGGTGAGTTTGCATTGATTACCGGAAGCTTAATGATGCCACAAGAAAAGATCATTTTCCACTTCCTTTTATCGATCAAATGATTGAACGATTGTCTAGAAAAATGGCTGCTGTTTTCTTGATGGATTCTCTGGATACTTTCAGACTCCCGTTGCTCTGAGGATCAAGAGAAAACCACCTTTACATGTCTGTATGGCACCTTTTCCTACCAAAGAATTACGTTTGGACTGTGTAACGCTCCGGCCACCTTCCAACGTTGCATGTTGGCCATCTTTCATGAAATGATCGAACACTCTATGGAGGTCTTCATGGATGACTTCTCAGTATTTGGAGACTCCTTTGATCATTGTCTAAAAAACCTAGACAACATGTTAACTAGGTGTGAAGAAGTTAACTTAGTACTCAACTGGGAAAAATGCCACTTTATGGTCAAAGAGGGTATTGTTCTCGGTCATAAGATATCCCAAGCAGGACAAGAAGTTGATAGAGCAAATATCGAAACCAAATCCAAACTTCCACCACCAACTTCAGTCAAATCAATTAGAAGTTATCTAGGTCATGCAGGATTCTACCGTCGCTTCATAAAAGAGTTTTCCAAAATTACTAGACCTATGACCAAACTTCTGGAGAAAGATGCACCATTCGTCTTCTCTAAGGTATGTGTTGAATCGTTCAACATATTAAAAGATAAACTTGTCAACGCACCAATCATGACAACACCCGATTAGACCCTTCCATTCGAAATCCTATGCGATGCAAGTGACTTTGCAGTTGGAGCCGTACTTGAACAACACAAAGAAAAACATTTTCACCCAATTTACTATGCTAGTAAAACTCTTAATGATGCACAAGAAAATTACACCACAACAGAAAAAGAGTTATTAGCCGTAGTTTTTGCGTTTGAAAAATTTAGATCCTAACTAGTTCTTTCCAAAACCGTCGTTTACAAAGACCATACCGCCATACGATACCTCTTTAAAAAGCAAGATGCTAAACCAATATTATTCGATGTATTCTACTACTCCAAGAATTCGACGTATAAATCAAGGACAAAAAGGGAGCAGAAAATGTAGCCGCAGACCATCTTTCACGCTTAGAATGCACAAGGAAATTATCAATGATAATTTCCCACTTGAAGTTCTAATGCCTATCCAAGCATTCATGAAAGAAGATAATGAAATTCCTTGGTTTATCTATTTCTCGAACTATCTAGCTTGTGGAATCCTAAGAAAAGGGCTAACTCATCAACAACGAAAATAATTCTTCTCTGACCTTAAGTTCTACTTCTCGGAAAACCCTTACTTTTTTAGAATAGGATCCGATCAGGTTGTTCGTAGGTGTGTGTCAGGAAAGAAAACCTTAGATATTCTCAAACACTGTCATGAAGGACCAACTGGTGGACACCACAGTACCGCCACCACAGTCAGAAAAGTGTTTCATTCAGGATTCTTCTAGCCCACCACACACATGCTTTGATCCAAGCATGCGATGCTTGTCAAAGAGCTGGAAACAACTTCGCCAAGAATAAGATGACTCAAAAACGCATTCAAAGTTGTGAGGTCTTTGATGTATGGGGAATAGATTTCATGGGTCCATTTCCTAACTCATTCGGAAATAAATACATCCTAGTAGTAGTTGACTACGTGTCTAAATGGGTAGAAGAACAAACCCTTCGCACTAATGATACTCAGGTGGCTGTACTATTTTTGAAAAATTTATTTTCACGATTCAGTACTCCAAAGGCCTTAATCAGCGATAGAGGTACTCACTTATGCAATACCATAATGAAAAAAATCTTGGCACAATATGGAGTTCACCACTGTTTGGCAACACCATATCATCCACAGACCAGCGGGAAAGTAGAGGTCTTGAATCGATGGATAAAAAGGATCCTCGAAAGAACTATTGGGATGAATCGCAAAAATTGGGCAAAAAAGTTAGGTGACGCTTTGTGGGCCCTCAGGACGGCCTACAAAACACCCATATGAACAATGCCATTCAAACGTGTTTATGGGAATGCATGTCATCTACCCGTAGAACTAAAACATAAAGCTTACTGGGCTCTTAGAGCGGTGAACTTTGATCTAATGTCCGTTGGTAAAAATTGGGAAGATCAGATTCACGAGTTGGAAGAAATAAGAGCACTGGCCCACGAAAATTCCTAGTCCTACAAATAAATGACTAAACGTCTGCACGACGCCCATTTAAAAGGAAAAAAAAGTTTCAAGTTGGCGATCGTGTACTGTTATATAACACACATTTACGTCCTTTCCCATGAAAGTTGAAATCTCGTTGGACCGGACCATACATAGTTGAAATAGTTTTGACTATGGGATAGTTGAGATTTCAAATTCTGACGGTCACAAGTTCAAAGTTAATGGAAATCGATTTAAACCATACATCAAAGGACCATTTGAGGCCGTCTCGGAGGTAGTAATCCTCCATCGGAACCAATGAACATACTGGAAGTAGGGTCTGGCCAAGACCCTCATTAAACCAGGCCTTGTATATATATTCCCTTTATTTTATTCAAAAACAAATATGTGATCAAAACACAGGTGCGTGCTTCAGTTAGCACGAGCCCGCCCCACAATTTGAGGGCCGGAATCTTCGCTGCAATAATCTCAGTCAGTCTGACTTTGAGAGAGCTAGAATGAACTTGAGCTTCAATACGATTGATCAATTCATATCAATTAATCAACGGATCTAGTTATCTGATATGTGTATGTGAGTTATAGATAATGAACTAAGTGTATGAGTAACAAATTTGGCAGAGTAACGACAAGAGAGAAATAGCTTAAACACTTGTTAAATTACGTAGACTGAATCAGTCTATATATAGAAAATGAATGCCATGCATTACACATTCCGTAACGAATGGCTTTCATTCGTCTTCATTACATAAATATATTAATGGGTATAGCGAATGACTCATTTGCTATATCCCATTCGTCAACTTTCCAAGACGAATGGTAACGAATCATAACGATTAGATGTTCAGTCGTTAAACATCCTTAACAAATGAACATAGTTAAATACGAAAACTTCCTTAACGAATGAGCCTTACAATAACGAATGGGACTTATCAATAACAAATTGCCCTTACATTAAAATAATAATAAACAATTACAAAGACTCGAGACGAGCAAAACCTTGTACTAACAAGCACCCCCTCGTCTCGTGCTCTTGTCTTTAAATTACTTTAATCGCTTTGACTTCTAATCAGCACAACTATGAACCCAAAAGCGCGACATACATGAACAACACGTTGGAATTGCATAGCGCGGTCATAATCTTCACGATTTGCAAAAAGAATTTTGTTCTCGAACAACACCACATTGTCTGTCTCTAATAAGTTAACAAGCCACATAGGATCTACAACTCGTATAAAGTTAGTCTTCAGTATTTTTCCCAAAACAATAATCTCTTCGCCCGTAGGGTAGTCGTAATACCATTGGTTGAATGACAAGTGAAGATCTTGCGGAAACGTCTTCACCGGCACTTGTTTCATCGTCTTTGGCGGCTTGAAATTCAACACGAGCTTTCTCCAACCCGTTTGAGGATCAATCTCATCGATATATTTACTGGTTGGCACCTGCGGTTTAAAGAACTTAAACCCGTGGTTGACCTCAATGAGCAGATGTCGGTGAAACCATCCTGCTAATTGATTTCCACCACAGTTGATGAAAGGCCGATTGGCGAGAGTCCGCACATCCCACCTCGGTAGTGAGAGAACGTCAGTAATGTATTGAAAAGTACTGAACGCCGTTCTCCCACTTAATAATACAAACCCGCAACTCCGAATCATACAACCAAGATACGATGTCACCTTTGATAGTAGCCATGGCTTTGAATGTCGTCTTCTGATTTGCTTTAACACGTGACATCCATCTGGTGCTCTTAGTCCACATACCTATATGCTTCGATAATCTTAGAAGTTAGAGACTTGTTATAGTTCCCGAACCATCCCTCAGCATCAGGATTCAACCAACTCGACCCTTTAGCAGATACTTTAGCCTTTTTCTTCGTCATTTTCTCCAGATGATCTCCGGTGGCTTTGACATGTTCTACTGTAAATAATGGAACACCATGATCAACATTTGAACGTGTGTAAAGATAAGGGTACTCCTCTGCCGTCACATCCTATATCTCAATTTCCTCGTCCTCATAAATAAATACGTATTCCCATGTGGAATATTCGTATCAAACTGGACTTCCTCATCGTTAATTACCTCAACGTCCTGCTCTGCCTCTAACGCATCCATTTCTTCATCATTTAACCCCAATAACAAAGAAATTTGATCACGAGACAGGGCATGATCAACGAACTCACCCTCTTCGATCTCATCTGCATTCACAGAGCTCATCACAATCCCAACCTTTTTATCCATAAATAACAATCCCCTTGGATTTAATCGACTCAATAGGCGTGACATTAGTAGTATCTTGAAAAACTACTTTATGTGGATCATTACCAGGATCATTACTTGTACCTGCAGTAGATGAACCATGAGCCTGTTTCAACACACTACCACTTGCACCAGTAGCATCGGGATATTATCTTCATCATCATTCTTTAGTTTTTCTTTAAGGCATCGTCTTTACAGGTTAACTGAAGAATAAGATCCTCTTGTTCCTTTTTTTCTCTCCCCCGGAGACGTAACAATCTCACGTAGTTCCTTCGTCTCCTTCTGGCAGTAGGAGATATAACTTATCAGCCGATGTTGATTCATCAACATATGATCTTGCTGCTGATGGTCAGCTACCATTTGATTCTCATATAGATGGATCAAACTCAGTAACATATCCTTCTATTGAGTATGCGGAAATGTGTGAAAGTTATGAGGAACATGTTGCACCGAACCTTATGGATGGGTAAATCTCATAAAAGATAAATCCGGAGGTTGTATCGGCATTGTTGTTGTAGCGGGAGAAGTTACCATCGATGTAATAGGAGGTGTGGCAGAATCTGTAATTATCTCGTTAGCCATTGATGTTATCACAAGACCCGAAGATTAGTAAAAACTAACTTAATTAAATTTAAAATCAATACTTAATAAAGTTATAATTAAAATTTCACTTGGATTAATTAGCATTCGCTATCTCATTCGTTAAGACGAATAGATTCACTCATTATAACGAATGGTTTGATTCGTTGACGCATAAAGACGATTGAATAAATAAAGTATGAATAAGACCATCCGTGAATCTATACGACGTTTGAGAGGATTTTTCGTTACGAAATCACACGAATATGGTTGATTCGTTATTGAGGTTCAAAAAATGTGTTCATTTGTATCAATTACACACGAATGATCAGCCATTCGTCGATTATAATGAATAAGCACCAATAATTATCTAAATTTGACTATCCAGAGTCAAGGCCAAAATTGAAAGTTCTTGGACAGTGAACATGCACCCAGATTTCAATTAAGCCATGAATAATGATGAATCAGTGGAAAACATGTATCATTGAACTCGTAAACTCATCGTCTATTAACCCTAATCAACCAAACATCAATACACTATGTGTTACTGATTCATATGATTGATATACATATATATATATATATATATCCGGCTAAACATTCGATCAATTAACCTATCAAATGATAACAAAATTCGACGAGACTCATCGCCTTCGATTCATCTTTACCTTATGATTATCATACAATCAAAGAAAAACGATATCAAGAGGGTTGGATTTCTGAAAAAAAATTGGCAGAGTTTCTCTTAGTATTTGGTATGAACGAGGTGAACGAATGAAGCAATTCGTTCACCCACTATTCATTATATAACTAGATCTGCATGCATCTAGATGCACACGAATAGACTTATTCGTTATTTTAAAATTAACGAATGATTCACATTCGTTATTTTAAATCCCATAACGAATCAACAACGAATCGTTCTTCATTCGTTATCATTATTAGTGACGAATGAGGTTATATGTTATTAGTGTAGCGGAAGCGAATAGGTTAACGAATAATTAGTTGCTAATAATAGTAGCGAATGGGTTCCATTCGTTATCCTCAAAACGAATGAGAACTAAATAACCTATTAAAAATGAAAATTTTCAATTTTAATATCCAAGAATTAAATAAAGCATCGAAACCCGTCTCCCGATGAACTGTACCTTTAAAAATCTTACCCCTCAGAGTAAGGCGCAATACCTTAACGTGTTTGACCAATTGTTGAAAACATAGGTTAAACGAGTTAACTTAAAAAACCGATTAACTTAAAATAAATTAAATAAAAATGTGGGAAAATCTTTTTGGTATTTTCTTTTTCAAGCTCGAAAATAGAAAATAAAGCAGAAATCAAAATAAAGACATAGTATGTTTGGATTTTTGTATATTTTTGAATTAAAAACGAGTAAAACAAAGACAGATAGGAAATATATTCTATGAAAGCAGTACATATTTTTGTCATTTGAGCGGAAAATCATATTGACCAAATTGCCCTTCCATCGCAGTTTTATATTTCATCGTTATTATGACTGACGTTAAGTCGGTCATTGATATTGTCGTCCACTTAAATCTTATAACAAACTTTCAAGTATTTTTGTGATACGATTTAATTTCAATTAGGGGACAGAATATCAGAAACTATCAGCCTCTAATATCGGTTCAGGCTTAATTTGAGTTTTACTATGTCACCCCAAGTTGACTTAAACCCTTATTGTCACACACGAACCGGGGGGGGGGAGATAGTCGTGACCAACTGGTATCAACCATGAGTAGTGGAAAGTAAATAAACTTAAAGGAAATTCATAACATGCTAAGAGTTTGCAAATTCAAAGGTACAACTAAAGTAAACGGGTCAACCATGACCCCTAAATTGTCTTTGGTGCATAGCACCATTAATTAGTCTAGGATGTCATCTAACGATTACATCTTTATTTATCAAGTAGTCTTCCATGACTACATTACTTTATTCTTGAGAACCAAGGCTTCTACGCTTCACTAAGGAGACTAGGGCATAACCTGATTCCTCTCCCCAATGGCTAAGTTACCAGAAAAGTACATACTAAAATACGTCAACATAATGTTGGTGAGCTTGTGAGTTTAAGACACATAATAATAAAGTTGACACATCATGGTATATCACATATCAAGTCCACAATCAAACCTGCAACTAGCATAAGTATCCCCAACTCATACTAGAAGTTATACAGTCCCAGACTATCGCCCTGCTAAAAGCAATAATCAAACACGTAGGTTATATGCTGCAACGATCCGCAGATCTCAGTGTGGTTTACCCAACATAGGGTCACTATGCGTGGGGGTCTCCCCAAATAGTACTACCCATACAAGCCTCCGGCCCATCCCCGCAGGCTAATGATTGTGTAAAAGTTGGGATAAAATTTAGAAGTAAAGCACCCCGACAGTTCCATACAATATAAAAAGTTTAGGAGTATGTACTAGTTCCCAAAAATTTAAGTAAAAAGGGATTACACGCGAGACTCATCGAATGTTCCAAGTAAATCAACGACTGACTTCCCGAAAGTGGTGGTTCCTATGGTAAATAATGAATTATAAATACTTAACTTAACCTCAATAAAGATTCAATGGTGAAACGAGTATATAATTCTAAGCGTTGGCCCGAGTGTTAAGTTCCTGATTAATAAAGTTTCCTTTCATGGAAAGTTTACACTTATACAAGTTATAATGTTGGTGATGTGTGCTAAAGTATTTAGTTTAACTTCTAAATGTGTCAGTTATCTCGTTTTACTTGACCGGGTTTTAATAAAGTTTCTATATTTAGAAAGTCAGGGCCTTATGTTTGGTTGCGGGTTACCGTACGATCGTAAAAACTATATAATTTATTCATATCAGTAGCATAATCAACTCTGGTTGGAAACGTCAAGACTCGAGTTTTCAAAATGTTATCAATACCAGTAGTCGTCGGTGTTGTCGGTTTTTAACGACAAGCCTTTAAAATATAGTTTACATAAACAAATTCCCTTATGATTAAAACTCCAAATTTTCCAGAAACATAAGGTATACAAAAAATATTATTTTCAGATCTGAGTTTTCAGCAAGTTTGGTGATGTAAGGACTTAGTTCCCGTACTTTCGTTTCGCATTCGTTTTGGTGAAAACTAGGTTTAAGACTTGGTAAATTTTAGGAAAATAAGTAAACACTAAAATTATGACTTTATTATAGTTATTGTAAAAATTCTGAATGTGCATATCTTTGTATTTTTAAATCTGCCCGTTCGGTTTTAAACGAAACAACACTTTAAAGTTTGTAAATGGGCCTGTTTTGTAAATCCAACTTCCCTTAAACATTTCATAGCTTATATTTATCTTTTTAAAATTATAAGCTTCTGTTTTTAAAGGTTCGGTTTTATAATGTTCAGAAGTTACGGTTTAACTTGATACTTTGTTCCAAAAATACCCTTTTTAAACGAAAACCCACTTTTGGTCATCAAACCACTTAAGACCAGTTATGATACATAAAAAAAAGTTGTTTTTACATTCCATGGCTTTTAAAAACATACTCTTGGCTGTATTAATGCTAACGAACCCGGTTTCGGCCCGCTTGGTTTCTAGTTCGGTTTTTAATGCGAGTTTTCGTGAAAACAGTTTCGGGTCAGCTTATTGTTTTTTTTAATATATCATTTTTAAAGCTGTACAATAATGTTATAATCTTATTTAGGTTTACGGGCTTATTTCTTAGTTAAACGAATTACCAAATACGGGTTTCAAAAGGTTTTAAATATACGGTTGTTACTTTTCAGGGCTGGTCTTGTGCAGTTTACTTGGCTTACTTTTAACTGTTTTAAAATTCTAGAAATTATGTTAACTTTCAGAAGTTAAAATGGTCATTTATCGGTGTGGTTTTCAAACTAGTTTGTCTTACTGAATGTTGGTTCGAAGGTTTTTAACGCATAGTTTAATCTTAGTATTTGGGGTTGGTTCTTTTCATGTTTAATGGACCATAATAAATATTTTAAACTTCAGGAACTTGTGCTAACAGTTCAGAAGTTAAAAATCGCATATTTATTCGGTTTTGGTCTAGTTCGTCCTTAAACGAGTTACCGAATAGCCATTACTTTGGCCATGGTTTCGGGGCTGCATGACATGTTATTTTTAAGGTTCCATAACAGTTATAAGTTCTGTAGATTTTGGTCATTTAAAGGAAATAATATGGTTCGTTCTTGGCCCGGTTGTTAGTTTAAAAACAAGGTTTCTGTTTATAAGTTCTAGCTTATTCAGAGAGTTAATTTACTATTGCCCTGAATCAGATTTTTAATATGTTTATTAACAATGTTGAGATAAATTTTAAGCAAAGTTATTTACTTATTCGTTCATAGTTTAACAAGCGTGTTTAACATGGAGCCAAAGCTTAGAATCATATGCAAACATAAACGAATATGGGTTGTGGTACCTGGTGCACACCAGGGATTTCATGAGCAGCTTGTCTCGCTTTTGGGCTGGTTCCACGAGCAGTAGCGAGAGACAAACAGAGGTTAGGGCTGCAGTATTTGACCAGGGAATTAGAAACAATCAGGGTTCAGAATCATTAGAATAGAATGAGGCATGACAACGAATTACCGGATTTTTTTTTCTCTGGCAGAATCCACGAACACAGACAGAGTTTGGGCTGCAAATTTCCTTAGTGTGTCTTGGATGATACATGTAGTTATGGGTGTTGCAGGAAGTGAAGTTTGATATTGATTTTAAAGGCTGAGGTGAATATTTGAGGACAGAGAATTGTGAAGTCTTGCAAAGACTCTTATTGGTGCTGCAGAGAAGAGACGTGAATGGAGGACAAAAAGAAGGTGTTCAGGGTCTTCATTGGTGCAAAGATCTGATCAGGATTTTGAAGATATATTATATTTTTCTATGTATATACTTTTCTATATAAAATTAGTTAAAGTAAAAGAGTTTTTATTATTATAAAAACATAGGTCATGGTATTTTTAGAAATATATAATGTGTCTCAAATCTCATGTTTCAGTTTTTGTTCGTTTGGTTCGATGTTCGAATGTTGATTTGAGAAGTGTTTGGCGATTGAGTAATATATTTTGGATACCCCATAAGATTAAATAATTGTTGGAATGTTTCTTAAAATTTTCTAGTTATCGGGCTCCGGTTCGTTTGGGTTAAACTAGTACCGGTTTGTTTTGTTTTTATTTGGGCCAAGCCTATCGACATACGTTTCGCTTCGACCAACACTATTTTCAGTATCTAAGGATAAGAAAAATAATTTAGCCTTATATTTGGGGTTGTCACACTTATGCCTGAAGATCAAAACTTATGATTTATAATAGATTTAGCAATCTAAGCTCATAATTCCCACTACAAGATATACCCCTGTTATCAAGCAATACACCAGACTTCCTTTATTGTTAGTGAGTATGCACGATTTCATCTGTAGGCTTACAAACATAGTATCCCCTGGGGTCCGTTTCTTACTGGTATTAAGACGCACGCAAGGGAGGAACCATGTATGACTCACAGTGGATTTTGATCAAGTCAGTAATGTATTTGTACGAAGTACAGTAGTGATCAAGTTTACTGACTAAGGGTTTTGCTCTAAAAGCTGTTGAAATATTCAAATTATGAATATCCAGACTATAAACCACATAAAGACTCACAGTGTCCAGAAACTAGATGCATCCCATCAATACAGGATTTGAGGCTATAAGACCATACACCATTGAAATGTTAACCATAAATTAGATGCATTTAATTTAGAAATTTGTTTTTGGTGATCAAACAGACATAAGGCTTTAGTATAACAATCTGTTACATTTATGCCTTCATTACCAAGGCTTTTGGAGAAGATTAACACCTCTTTCAATTTGGCAATTGTTTATGTTTATATCACATACTTTACTCTTAACTGTTTGTTTAAGACCTATCAATGCACCAATGCACCAATGTAGTTAAGCACTAGTCTTTTAATCTTATTTCTTTCTGGATATGGGACTAGATAGTCAATGCACTATCATCTTCTCTTTTTTCCTCTATACAAACAAAGATCACAATATTCTTGTATTTTTCCCTTTTTCTCCACCAAAAACCAAAATAAAATAACAACTGTACAAACGAAAAACTGATTATCCAAGATTAAGAAAATTAGAAAGAGTTTTCAATCCGTTTAAACCAAGTAAAAAGTTAAAGCGAGTTTTATCAAAAGCTTTGGTAAACATATCAGCTTTCTGAAAATCCATGTGCATCTTCTCTAGATCAATTAATTTCTTTTCAAAACAATCACGGATAAAGTGATATCGAATTTCGATATGCTTCGTCTAAGAGTGTTGCACGGGGTCTTCGTAATACATATTGCAACTGAGTTATCAATAAATATGGGAGTAGTATGAGAATTCAAACCGTAATCCCGCAAGTGTTGCTGGATCCAAAGAACCTGTGAACAACAACTCGAGGCTTCCACATACTGTGCTTCTGTGGTTGAAGTAGAGACCGTTGTCTGCTTCTTATGCTTCCAGGAAACAAGCCGGCTTCCTAGGAATTGGCAACTCGTCGTTGTTAACTTAAAGTTGATCTTGCATCCTCCACAGTGAATCAGAAAACGCAGTGAGATCAAAGCTATCATCCTTGGGATACCATAACCCGATGTCAGGATTACCCCTCAGATAGTGAAGTATACGTTTAACTGCCGCCAGATGAGTCACTCGGGGACTCTATTGGTACCTGCCACATAAACAACCAACAAACATGATATCGGGACGAGAAGCAGTGAGATACATTAAAGAGCCTATCATAGCTCGGTATAGGGTAGGATCAACGGTATCCTCCAATTCACCCAATGATAAATTGTGACCCACGGGAAGAAGCGTTGAAGGAACTTTTCCGGCATTTTTCTTGAATCGGCTCAAGACGTCGTTCTTGTATTTCATCTGATGTATGAAAATTCTAGCATCAGACTGATGAACCTGCAACCCTAAGAAAAAATTCATCTCCCCCATCGAGATTATCTCAAATTTTGTCTGCATTGACTTTTCAAAATCCTTACACAGCTTGTCGTTCGGAACCAAATATAATGTCATCAACATATATTTGAACGAGGAGCAAATCTTCTCCTACAGTCTTGTAAAAGAGAGTACTATCCATATTCTCTTGTTTCAAGCCACTATCCGTAAGTTGGTCACCAAGCTCTCGGAGCTTGGTGGATACTATAAAGAGCCTTGTTTAATCGGTATATACGGTCAGGATAGTCCGGATCTTCAAAACCATGGGGCTATTTCATGAACACCTCTTCATGAAGTTCCCATTGAGACTCGTAACAGAATTGTCAGGCTAAGGCAAGGGGTCGTGTTCCCTGAAGCATGGGGTCGTGTCTGGCAACTGTTTGGCTATACATTGCATCTCTTTCCAATACATTTCTTTCACCGAACCAAAAATCAAGTCTATCACAATGCCTACTGCGATGAGCAATGAAATTCTCGTTCCTCGCCAACCGAAAAACGAAACCCGACATCCTTCCAAAATTGAGTCACTACTCAAACTCCAAGAGCTCGTTAAGAAACTCACCGAAATGAATCTCCACGTAGAGATGCGCCACATTCAACTCACCGAGTCAGTGGAAAGTATGAAGATGGAATTACGGGACATCAATGAACAATTGCAGTTTCAAGTCCTCTGTTTCACCTGCTTTCCACCACCTGGGTCGTTCGATGGAGGAGACCCATTCAGTGGAATCTGGAGTCGTTTATTTTACCTTTTCATGTGTAATCAAGTGCACTAGGCACAAGTTTAGGACTTTCGGGCTTATCCTGACTTAATTTTATGTTCTTGTATATTCGGGATTATCTTGATTTTATGTTTAGGAACCTTTCTTATCAATGAAAAGTAATTTTAGGACAAAAAATGTGTTCAATTAAATCAAAAACATCATTTCAAAAACTTCCTACTCTCGCATATTGCGGAAAATCAAAGATTTAAAATCCAGGGGCAAAAGCACGGGCCGTGCATCCTGTTATACGGGGTCGTGGTCACCCTAGAATCTTTAGCATGATACGCGCTGACACCGTACAATTCTTTGAATCATAAACATTTATTCCCTCAAAAGCATGGGTCCGTGTATCTGGTTACACAGGCCGTGTCCGACGTCCAGATCCTCTATATATTGCAAACACACTTCACTATTCCATTCACACCAAACCAAAAATATCCCAAATGGATAATAGAAGATTGGAATCGAAGCCAGTAAGAAAGTTCAAGAATGGTGATAACCCATCACATCTTGAACAAGAACTCGCAAGGCTCCAAAGTGTAGTGAGGGACCAAGTCGAGAGAAACAGTCAAGCGGAGGCTCTCTTGATCGAACTAACAAACAAAATCGAACAACTGAGGTTTGAGAACTTCCACATTATTGAAACCCATAATAAGGAAGTGGACTTCAAGTTCATTTACCTTAACCGAGAAATCAGAAAGCTTGACAAAAAGCTTTTTGAGCTCTTGGAAGCCAAGAAATACCCACCACATATTCAAGACTTGTTCGGGAATGGTGGTCATTAGTAGTTTCGAGTAGGAGAAGCCTTGTTTGGCTTCCTTAGTATTTGTTATCGATTAAGCTAGTTTTTATGTTTTCGGTTCATTTATTTTAGTTTCGGTGTAATGTTTAAGAAGTTAATGAAATTTCGTAGGATTTTATGTTTTTAACCTTAACCTTCAGATAAATAAGTAAAACAATAACCCAGCTCGTTAAATAAACAAATAAATAAAAAAAAGACCCTGACTGCACCTTGCAGCACGGGCCGTGTTTTTTTGAAGCACGGGGATGTGCCCCACTTCATAGCTCAAAGGGATTTTTATTAAAACACCAAATTTCTCGTAACATAACCCTAAAAACACAAGCCGCCTCCCTCCGAAAACCAGCGATCAACCATCCTTTCTTTCAATCTTTACTTCAATCCTTCAATCCCAAGACAAAGGTATATTAATTCAATGATTCTAGGGTTATAATTTACCATTCTAAGTCAAAACCGGATTGTAGGAGAGCCCAAAATCTGAATACATACCCATTTCATTGTTGATCTGGTTAAAACCCGAATAATAGGATGCTTAATTGTTGTAATCTAGGGTTTTGATTTGTCAAAAAAGGTTTGACCCGATTAGGAAATAAGATTGAAAGTGTTTTTTAAGGAAAGTCATTCGGGTTCCGGTTTTGAACAACCCATACCATATAAATCGAACCCGAATGATAATTCTTAGAACCTGGTTGAAATGCAAGTTCGAATCGTGACACTTTCGAAAATGCGATTTAAAAATCGGGCTGTGTTTCTGCAAAACACGCCCCCATGGTCAACTGCAGGTCAACCTAGGTCAAAATAGTCAGATATGCCAAAACCCCAAAAACATGGGGCCGTGTTTCTTGAAACATAGGGGCGTGTTTTGGCTTTTATTCCATATTTTTAGTTTAAACTTTGTGATTACTTGTATAATCTTGTTTTATATTTCATATGGCTAAGTATGGAGATGATATCCACACTTTCCTGGCCTTTCCCGAGGGCACGGTGAGGGATAAAATCGCCGTCAAAGGATGGGATATCTAAACAACCGAGAACCCGAACCGAATTTATACGCGTGCACCAAAAGTTTCAAAAATTGAACCAACTGGGAAGGTACGAAAGGCTTGTACAAGGGCCATAGGCACGTGATTTTGGACAAACTGGAAAATCGTTAACTGAACTGACCAAAGAATTCTTGGCTTCATTCTCAATAAAGACGAAAGATTTGTATATGTGGGACAGCACTGCTATCCAGTTCCGAATCAGGGGAGAATGGTATAACACTTAAGTAACATAGTTGGGAATTCACATGGGTATCTAAATGACCAAGGAAACCGACACTACTTTATGGTATGAGGCAAGTGCGACTTTATGGTATGAGGTAGGGAGCACCATAGTAGAGGCAAGGGAACAATTGGGCTATGGGGATGAACAGTATGCACCAAGCAGCACCAAAGCACCGCTCTACGCGACCCATTGATATGTTACATTCACCGCTTGTTGAGCCACACAGTCACACAGTGTGGCTAAAGTGAGGGGGTTGTGGGGTAGAGGGATTTGTTGGCCGTATACTGAATCAAGAACGAGGTACCATGCAACATTACTTGCATGTTCTGTCAGTTGTTTAAAACAAACATGAAAGCAAAAAGGCCCACCATCCTGATCCTTGGTGGTGCTTGGATTTATAAGCTATACAAAGCCTATGGTGCCGATAGAGAAGGAACAAGAAGTCCAAAGCCAACATCACTCGGTCTTGGCCTCTATATCAGTATGCAAATGGTCCAACAAATTGAACGAGACCCACCACAATGGAGGTTTCAGGATGCCTACAAACCAGATTTGGGATCCTGAGAACCCAGCAGAGATGACCATTCAAGACATGCCAGAAAGGAGAACGAGATCACCACCATGACAGACCCGTCACCGCACATACTCCCAGCAGGGCGGCCCATCATCGTCTGGAGCCGGCCCCAACTCATCACATCATAGCCAGTACTCTTTTGAGGGGCTATATGGGCTCATTGTCTGCTTTCAGACTCACACTACCACTTCATTTGATAGGTTATTAGGACTGAGTATGCAGAGATGAGGCGAGAGATTCATTAGATAGGTGAGCTCATGGATCGTCATTGGGGACCCTTTGATCCGGAACATCCGGGAAACTGACGAGCAGCGTGGATGGTAGGTCTGGGAATGGGCATGGGCATGAGTGGTAGTATTTGTTTACATTATTATTGTAAGTCCCAAATCAAGGATCTTTCAATGTGATATTAATAAACTCGTTGTTAGGCGGAAATTAACAATGAATTGATTTAAGACAAACAATAATAAACACAAATCAACACACAAAGGACTTCAAAACACACCTTGTATTAAAGTCGGGTGCTTAAGCCCTTAATAAAGATTACAATATGAGTGGAAATACAAAACCCGTAATCTACTAACCACCCACCACCTCTTGAATGATCGACCCCCATAATGACCTAATTACAATGTATATATAGCATCAAATACACTAAGGCCCAAGCCTATACATAAGACCACCGAAAACACATGGCTTCAGTATTACATAATGATCAAAACTAAGCCCAAGATATTAAGTATAAACCATTAAGCCTAGCCCAACAATCTCCCCCTTGGTTTATAGCTTCATCTTCATTCATGCTCCATCACTTTAGCATCGGCCTCTCGGCAAGCACCTGCGCATAAACCTGTGCGAATATTTGATCCCACCATACATGTATACTCTTTAGCAACTGGGTCATAAAGTGGTTCAACCATAATATGAAAGCCTCTAAGAGTCTTGATGTCTTTTTCTCCAAACTTCAAAAGGTCTCGTGGATCAAAGATATGGTACTCACCCTTCCTTAGCTGTATAACCACTATAGCAGTCTCACTATCATGAGTCCAAAACTTCATCTCATCAAGAGCAACCTCAGGAAGTCTCTTGGTAATCGGAGTTAACTTCACTTTGGCAGTTGGAGGCCACATAACGTTCAACATTGGCTTATTATTGTAAGGATCACGAACCCCCTTCGCTTTCTTAACAAAGGAATCAGCAATGGGCATATTGGGAAATCCTTTCTCCACATGTTTTCTTAAAAAGTTCTAGAACTTGGTACCCTTGGGTCATGATTTGGGTTGTGGGAAGGAGCTTGCTTCAAATAACTTAGATCAACCTTCGTCCATGAACCAAAATCTTTCATCTTCTTACAGTATTCCATGTTACCAGACTTATGCTTGACCCACAACATCTCTTTGTCGATATCATATCCCCCCGACACAACTCCTGAAAGATCATCATACTTATCAAAAAAACCCTATTGAAGCTCCATGACAAACTTATCTGGATGATCGGAAGACACGACGTTCTGATTGGAGTTTTTCATTATCCTATCTATTTGTTCAGCAGTCTTTGGTGGGGCTGTTAAATATTTTTTTCCATTTGCTAGGAAGTATCAATATTTGAAGCAGGACGCAAACTGGAACCACCAATATCAGGCACATCAACATCATCATCTGCCCCTTTAAACTCATTTCCAAATCGTTTAATGAGTACTTGTTGTAAATCAAAGTATAGAGGAGTGAGACCACCCATGCTTGCTTGAAGCTCTTGAATCTTGGAATCTTTATCTGTGTTGTTAGCTTCAAGCTCTTGAATACGGACGTCTTTAACCATAGAGTCTTGTTCGAGCTCAAAGACCCTGAGTTGCAAAGCATGAACATCAACTGGTTCGGGTTCTAAGGCAATTCATTTACCCTTGTCTTGCATGGAAAGAATATGGGCACTCTTTTCAGTGGAACTCGAGCTTCCTTAACTAATCGGATCAAATGATCCAGAGGGTTCAGTAGATGACTGGATATTTGCTTCAAAATCAAACTCTTGGAGTATGTCATCATCATCTAGATCTTAAGTGTGTTGGGCTTCAATAGGTGGGCCTTGTAAAGAATGAGTCGCAACAACAGGCTCAGTTGGTGTTGGTTAAACGGTTTGCACAGCATCACTTGCCAGAACACCAGGTCATGGATCTTTCTTTCTTCGTTTGCGTGGGATAAAATCGGTGGCTGGCTCATTCTCAATATCTTCATCATCTGTCACAACAACTGGTCGAGGAGGTTACAACGCAGTCGACTGGAGCTTCTCTTTGAAAGTCTCGAACGCTTAAGTTGTTCGGTTGTAGGTACAGATTGTTCTGCTTGTTCTTAGTGTTCTATCCCCAAAGGTTGAGATGGAGAACTCAAACTCATCATCAGATAAAGTTTCAAAGGAAGTGGAAGGCTTTTGAACATGAACAGTGTGTTCCTCAGCAACAATGACAACTTCAGCTTTTGCAAATTTACCGAATTTCACCAAAGGATGAAGTCCCTAATACGTCACTTTGTCCCGTTTCCTTGATTGCTTCATTAGGCAAAAGGTATTCGAGCCCATGGCTTTCAGATCAAGCGTCTCGACAGATCGATTTAACTCAGGATAGTGAGAATCAAATATCATCTGTAGAAACCTTGGATACATCATAAACATCTTCTTTTTCTTCTCCATCAGGTTACTTATCATCTCATTGAACATGAACTTTGAGTAGTTGTAATTTCAATCCATGATCAAAGAAAAAAACTGACATATGAGTGTGACCTATCTTGTCGGAGCCCCCCTTTCTTCTTGAGACACACGTGAAGAATGTGTGAATTAGAAACCTCCAGTACGGATGAAATAACTTCTTGATAGCCGGAGGATAAGCTCTTTCATAACCCATATTTTTCACGATCTCTGCCACAACCTCAGTTGAATATTCTGTAAGGTAATCAGGTTGATCACCAAACAACAGCACTTCACGTATAATGGTTGCAGAGATAATCACTGGTCTCTTCTGTATAGTGGAATAAATGGTAACCACTTCCCTGGAACCTCGTCGATTGATTGAGGCATGTTTCCAGAAATCTGTCACCATCTTCTTGCAAATTACAGGATTTTCTCGTAATGCCTGAGAAATCCTACATGTGTTCAATCCAATAGTCAGAGACTTGAATTCCTTGTGAGTTGGAGGAGGATCAAACAGACATCCAACAGTATTATGCGTATCAACATACTTGAGAGGTGTTTGATCAGTCATGACTGCAACAAACGAGTCAAGTTAGATACTCATTAATTTATGTCCATAATCAATTATCTTTTATATTTGATTTCTTTTAAGATTGATAACATATATTATAAGGACCAAGACTAGAAATAATGAAACTATAACTCATTTTTTAGAAATTAAGTCTAAATAACCAATAACTTATATGCTGAATGAGTTTTTTTGTCCAAATAAACGTTTTCATTCAATAATAGGAGATTTCAGTCCAACATATGTGTTCTCTGTTGAATAACCATCCTTGACAGCAGAGAACCATGGGTTCTCGGTTAACTTATGAATTCTCGGTGAAACTTGACCGAGAACCCTTGAGATCTCTGTCAATCTCAGGTGTTCTCTAGTTGACCATGAGTTTTCAGTCAACCACACCCGAGAACCCAGGAACCCTGAGATCTCCAACGATTTCGGGCAAGGAAACCCTTTGGTTTCCTTCTTGAAATTCGTGTCGTCTTCCCAATAACTCCATATCCGCTATTAAACAAACCTGCAACACCTTAAAATTCAAAGCATGACTATAATATAGCAATATCACACACCACAATCAACATTCACAAATAGATATAACAATTAAGATAACCCATTAAAACCAAAACATTCATTATGGTCGGGAGATGTTCAACAGTGCCCCGAGAACAGATCCTGAAAACATATTCATATACCTTTAATTTTTATTGAGAGCAAATCAGTTGATTGTGATAAGAACAGGTAAGATATTTGAGAATAGGAGAGAGTTATTGCTGATTGATTTTTTTATGAATAATACAATGTGTAATATCAATTGCCTTTTAAACTTCAAAATCTTTAATTGGGCTGGGAACCAATGGATCCCCATTCTCATCAACACAAGGTTTTATGGATTTTTCCAGATCACCCCAATTTGACTCCAACCCCCTAGTGCTTGATCAAAAGGTTTTTGACTTTGACTATACAAACAAAAATTTTAAGCTTTAATATTGAAAGTTAGACTTACATGTCGTTCGGACTTACAAGCCTTACATTTAGGGTGTTTAAGACTTACTTGAATGCCCCACCCCCTGTAGTTCTAGTTTGACCCTTTAAGCTTTAAAACAAATTTATTTTCAATATTATATACTAATCATCATCTTCTTTTTTTTTAACGACAAATAAAGAACAAAATATTTTTGGTGTTCAAGACACTAACAAGGTTGTGTATGACTGGGTAATTGCTTTTCTGCTATCATTCGGAAAGATTTATCTAGAGACATGCATAAATCTTCAAAATGACTCTCCATAGTAAGGTTAGCGGATTTACTTTATATCACTTCAGATATTTACGCACCATGTAAAGCTACCATACAAATCAATGACTATTCAAAAGCCATTTTAGCCTAATACCTTCACACGTTAGGCACACAAAATCAGTTGACCTCTCAATTTCCAAAGGTTGGATCAAATTTTCATTTAAAAACATTTTAAGCTTCTATAAAGCTTGTAACTGAATAATCATATCACTTCCCAATAAGAAAAGAACAAAAGCCAAAATAATTTTAATATAAGACACACACACACACTATTTTTGAATTTTCAAATTTTATAACACACGCACACTCTTTTTGAATTTTTGAATTTTATAACATAAGCATACTCTTTTGTATTTTTGAATTTTCTCCGCCCAAATTTGTTCAAAAGTTTTAACAAAAAATAAAAACTCTGGTGTACAAATTTAACCCCAAAAAGACTCAATCGTGGAAACGTAGCATTTTAAGGAACCCTACAAGCACATTAAATTTGGTTGTTCTGACCGGTTTTGTAAATAAGTCTGCCACATTATTATCAGGGTGAACTTGTTCAAAATGCATAAATTTCCATCGTAACAGTCACGAATGAAATGAATTTTTATGTCAATACGCTTGGTTTTAGAATGTTGAACCGGATTTTTAACAATAGCAATAGCAGGATCATTATCACAAAAGAGAGGAGTGTCAAAAAATTCCAAACCGTAATCCAGCAATTGGTGTTGCATCCAGATAACATGTGAGCAGCAGGCAAAAGCATAAACGTACTCAGACTCGGTAGTGGATGTGGACACCATTTGTTGTTTCTTGCATTTCCAAGAAATGAGTCGATCTCCCAAGAATTGACATCCAGCGGGCGTAGACTTCCTGTCAATATCATCACCTCCATAATAGCTATCAGCAAAAGCATATAAATCACCTTCTGAGTTTTTGGGATACCAAAGACCTAGCTTCGGTTGCCCTTTCATATATCTAAAAATACGTTTAAAAAAGATAAGTGAGAAAGTTTAGGATTAGCCTGGAAACACGCACATTGACAGACTACACACATGATGTCGGGGAGACTGGCAGTGAGATACATCGGGGATCCGATCATTTATCGATAGTGCGTTTGATCTACGGATTTCCCTTCAGGATCAGGTGAAAGAAGAGGTCTTTCTGCCATATGAGTCGCCGTACAATTAAAATCTTGGAAATCGAAATTCGCCAACATGTCCTCGACATATTTCCCTTGGTGTAACAAAATTATCGGCGAACTCTGATGAATCAGTAGCCCCAGAAATGTCGCCATCTCCCCCAATGAACGCATCTCAAACCTTTTCTTCATTACCTCCTCAAACTCAGAACAAAGAGCATTGCTGGTGGAACCAAAAATGATGTCGTCTACATAAATCTGAACCAAAATCATATCTTTCCCAACAGTTTTGAGAAACTGTGTCTGATCGATGGTCCCTATCTTATACCCATGTTCCAGCAGATGATTCGTCAAAGTAGCATACCATGCCCGAGGAGCTTGATGAAAACCATAATAGGCTTTGTCCAACTTGTAGACGTAAGTAGGATGCTTCGAATCAGTAAAACCCGGTGGCTGGTCTACATATATCTCCTCCTTTACCTCTCCATACAAATATGACGTGTTGATATCCATCTGATAAACCATGAAACCCATGTAGGTAGCATATGCTAAGAATATTCGAATGGCCTCAAGACGAGCCACTAGAGCATACACTTCAGTGTAATCTAAACCCTCAACCTGACGAAAACCACGAATCACAAGCCACACCTTATTTCGAACAATAACCCCAGTATCATCTTGCTTGTTGCAGAAAACTCATCTCGTGTCTAATGCCTGAAGCCCTAGAAATGTCCTCAAGACACGCCTTATTCCTATCGAACTCTGACAAACCTGAAGCCCCAGAAGTGTCGTCATCTCCCCTAATGAACTCATCTCGAATCTTTTCTTTATTACCTCCTCAAATTCAGATTATAGAGCAGTACTAGTGGAACAAAAAATGATATCATCCACGTAAATATGAAACCAAGATCAAGTCTTTCCCAACAGTTTTGAGGAATAAATTTGATTGATGTTCCCTTGCTTATACCCATGTCTCAGCAAATGAGCATCAAAGTAGCATACCATGCCCGAGGAGCTTGATGAAGACCATAAAGAGCTTTGTCCAACTTGTAGATATGAGTAGGATGGTCCACATACATCTCCTCCTTTACTTCTCCATACAAAATTGCCGTCTTGACATCCATCTGATAAATTGTGAAACCCATGTAGGAAGCATATGCCAAGAAAATCCAAATGGCCTCAAGATGAGCCACTAGAGCATACACTTCAGTGTAGTTTAAACCTTCAACATAACAAAAACCACGAACCACAAGCCACACTTTGTTTCAAACAATAACCCCAGTGTCATCTTGCTTGTTACGGAAAACCCATCTCGTGTCTAATGCCTTTTTCCCGATCGGTAACTAAACCAATATCCAAACCTTGAGTTTCTCAAATTGATTTAACTCTTCATGCATAGCTTCCACCCAGCTTGGTTCTTGTAATGTCATTTCAATAGACTTTGGTTCAATCTAAGAAGTAAAACAGGAATACAAACAATTGTTGATGTGTCCTGTCTGACTTCTGGTTGAGACGCCTGTTTCAAGGGGACCTATAAAATACTCAATTGGATGATCCCGTTGAATCTTTCTTGGAATAGAATGATCGGGAACAGAACTAGTAGCCGGTAAATTTGTTGGGTCTCCAAGGGGTTCAGAGAGTGGGTTCCTCCATCCAAATGTCGAGGCATTGTGCGAGTACGAGGTACTAGCAATTTATTCATTTGGTATGACATATAGAAATGGAGTGCTACCAAATATTTGATGAATGGTACTCTCCCCCTCTGCTGACAAAACATCAGCCGCAAGTATCTCAGTTGTATGCAATTAACATTGTTCATGAGACTTTTGTGAAGAATCAATCTAAGTAACATGTTTGTGTGGACTTGAAGACGAAGGCTGTGTAGTGTCAACCAATTCCGATGGATCTATACCCAGCACCGGAGACTTTTGAAAAATAACAGAGATGTCTACATCATCATCAACGACATACGAAATCCTGAGATTCCTGCATCAACAACTGGAAACACATTAAACGGCTTAAACAATTCATTATAATCAAATAACCAGTCAAGACCAACACGAGCATCGGTTCAATCATCAGCTTTAGCTTCAAACTTTGGAGTTGATTAGAGATTCAGCAAAGTGCATGGGCATCCAAAGCATGGAAGTGTGCTACAATGGGCTTGTGACCATAGACAATGTCGTAAGGAGTCTTCATCTGTGTTTTGTTTATTAACACCCGATTTTGAACATAACATGTTGTGTTGACTACTTCAGCCCTGAAGAACAGAGGTAGCTTCGAGTCGCACAACATGGTCCTTGCGGCCTCAATTATGGATTTGTTCCTTCTCTTAGCTACACCATTTTATTGCGGTGTACGAGCTGAGTTGTATTAGCTTATCACTCATTTCCCGGCAAAAAAGTGATTAAGTGTTGAGTTTTTGAACTCGCTGCCATTGTCACATCGAATCCCTTTTAGTTTCAAATTGAGTTGAATCTCCATTAGCACCAGAAAGCGATTTATATGTTTTGCAGTTTCACTCTTATTTGACAAGAAAAATACCCAAGTAAAATGTGAGTAGTCATCAGTTATAACCAGACAATATGAACTGCGAAAGGGACTCAATACATGAACAGGACCAAACAAATCCATATGAAGCAATTGAAAACTGAGGATATGGTATTGACCAGTTTCGGCTTGTATGATTTACGATGATGTTTAACTAGTGTACACGCTACACATATTTCAATTGTTACAAAATCTTTAACAGGAAAACCGAGAACAATATTGTTTTTAGCAAGGCGGTTTAGAGTTTTAACATTTGCATGAACAATACGGCGATGCCAAAGCATGGCATTATGTTCTAACACTTTTGAAAATAGACATGTGATTTCTTCTAGAATATTTTTAATCATGTCAATAACGTATGCATTATATTTTCTTTGTTTGTAAAATGTGTTGAAAAACCCTTGTTGCAGATCTGTGAGACACTGAGCAGACTGTGTTTCAACGCTGGAAATAAATTGACATTTTTCAAACTTAAGAACATCATAACATACAGTACCCTTCTGTGTGATCTTCCCTTTTTCTCCTCCCGCAAATGAAACATACCCTCCATTAAATTTTTGAATGTCATGAAGTTGAGAGATGCCTTTTGTCATGTTCCTGGAACAGCCACTATCAACATACCAAGGTCTGATGATATTCCTCTATAGTTGTTCATGCACGATGTGCGAGATTAACTAGTATTTGGTACCCAGTCCATAGTAGTGTTGGGTAGACCTGATTCATCTAGGCATGTTACGGGTTGCCATGACAGGTCTTCCTGGTTATCAAAGATCGAACATGAAGCTTTTGGTGATTGGACACCGAAGATTTAGGCAACCATTTGTAGTATGGTTTCAAAAGTTTTTGACTAACGCAAACGATTGTCTTTGTCTCTGGTTTGCGGAGGAAAGTCACTTTGGATTTTAGCTTACATATCGATTTTGATCTAGAGGACGGTTTTGGACTCGGGACCGAAATCAACTTTCCATCACGCTTTCGAAACATGGCATAATTAGTCTGATGGGAGTTCAACCTTTTAGAATTGTTTTGTTTCCAATCACCATAAGAGGGATTTTCCTTGTAATACCTAGATTTATCATAATTATATTTATTAAAGGTATTTCCAGGCATATTCCTTTGAATAGGTCCGTAGTATGGGACATAAGGACGATGCAGACAATTTCTAGCAATGTGACCAGGAGTGCCACAATTAAAACATGTTTGTCTTTTCATATAAAAATCATCATGTCCAACTCCTGGTTTTGACTTTTTGTGCGAGCCAGTTTGCCCCCGCTTTGACCAACATTTGAATGTTTTAAAAGCATCAACCACGCAATTTTCTTTTCTCTTAAAAACAGAGCCAACACAAACATCGGTAGCAACAGAATCAAAGGTTGGCAAATTTAAAGAAACAGTATAATTAAAGTCTTTATTAGTTAAGACAAATTGATCTTCCTCCTCATCAGTCCAATCCTCTATAATTACTTCATATGCACGTGAAGTAAACACATTAGTATCATTCACTCTCAAGGTTGGTTCAGTAGGTTTGACTGGACCATTACCAATTTTTCCATTTTCAGTCGGCTTGCCATACTGCATGAATAGTTCCATTGTTTCCTCTTTGTTAGTAAGCGGAAGCCCAGTGTAATTGTAATTATATAGAGGAGGAACCACGTTGTACCCAATACCCTCACCCTTGTTCTCTTTCCATGTTAACTATTTTTTAATCATAGATTCAACAACGGCACTAGAGAAATCAAATTTCTTAAAGTTGAATTCAACGTTTTCAAATTTATTAGTTAACTTTGCAATCTCCAACTTAGAAGCGTCTAACTCGGCAGTTCGCTCGGCAATTTACTGTTTTGCATCTAAGTGGTGACAACATTTTACGCTAAAATCCTTTTGAAGTTTAGAGAAATCCTTTTGTTATGCTCTAGTTTATCTTTTAAAGATTTTTCAAGTTTCTTAAGGGTAAGATTTTCTTATTTTATGCGGTCCATTTCTATAATCATATTACTATTGTGAACTCTATATAATTCTACCTTATTAATGCAAGTTTGAGAACACAATTCAGAACTTACCTCAAATGAGTTGGAAGAAGTAGAGGCCATGAAAGCAAACTGAAGATCTTTTACTAGCTCCTCTACATCATTCTCCTTTTCAACAGCATCAATCTAAGCATGTTCACAGTCTGATTGTTTATGTTAAGTGCTTCAATATGGTCATTCCAATTAAACTGCTGAGCGACCAATCCCCGCTCATTCTCTCTCGTACCAGCTGCATTTTCTCCTCTAGCACCACTCACTGGAACTAGTTCCCTTTCCATGTTTCCCTCCTTGGTTGGGTTCATGCATTCACGAGCGAAGTGACCCGGCTCGTGACAGTTATAACACCTCAACGTGTCTTTATTGAATCACACCTTCTTGTCAGATGGCAAATTCCAGTTGTTTCTGTCTGTTCTCTTGGTAAACCTTTTTGCTCTGAACACGGCCATGGCTATATGCCAAGAAATATCCATTTCCTCCAATTCAGCAACTACGACTGGATGAAACAAATCTCCAGCAAGAAAAGCATTGTATCGGTTCATGAAACTTGCCATTAAGGTAATGTTTTCTTGAGTCTACTTTGGAGTAGTAGGAAATTGAGTGGGTGACTGAATAGAAGACCCAATAGCCGATTGAGGCTTAGTTGTTTGAGCAGGTTGTTGAAAGAACACAAGAGTCGGTTGTGGTGGTGGCTAAGCAAATTGACCTTGAGAAGATCTAAACATTGAGAAGTTGTTATGAGCTTGTTGTGGCTGAGCATATTGACCTTGAGATGACTTAAACATAGAAAAATTGTCTTGTGATATGAGAGCATTGATAGAAGAAACACTATAGCCAGCCGCATTGTAGGAGTTAGCATTATTAATGGCACATTGCTTGTCATCCATGTCACAAGACTTAATGATTGCCATCGCCTCTAACAAAGTTAATCTGGTTTGTCTTTTGTCCTTTTGATCATTACAACATTCATGTCCCAGCTTTGTGGCAGAGAGTTGACCATCTTATTATTTGTCTCATTATATTAATGTTTGCAGTACGCATTTCAGTGACAAACGTAACGAATCGTTGAAGCTGTGTCTCTAAAGACTCCCCTAGAACATGATTGAACATGTTAAACTTTTGTCTCAACAGATCATGTCGACTCCTTCTCATATCCTCATTTCCCTCATACACCTCAATGAGGGCTTCCTATAACGCTTTTGCAGACTGTAGCTCTCTGAATCCTTGAGCGATTTCAGGTGAAAGTGCCATTGTTAGAGTGGCAAGAGCCTTCTCATCTTCCTCAATATTTTCAAAATCCGCGTCACAGTACAGTTCAACAGGCTTTACAGCTATTTCACCACCATTTTCTCTCTGATAAGTGATGGGTTGAGGACCCCTGACAATGCTTCTCCAAATCTTTGCATCCTTCATCTTCACGTATTTTTCAAACCTGAACTTCCACTCACCAAAACCCTCATGAGACAGTAGACGGGGTACACAAGTAGCAGTTCCTATAATGGAATCCAACTCTTGATGCAGTGCAGCATTGGATGATGTGTTACTTAACTGGTCCATTTCAATCAAAAGTCCAAATAACAGTCCCGTGGACCAATATAATTTGTAAGTTCAATAAACAATGGCCCAATATATCTAGGCCTAAAACCAAACTGAAAACCCGAGAACCCAAGAGCCGAGAACACAATATTGATCCCGAGAACCCTAGAGCCAAAAACACTAGAGCAGAAAACACCAATCTGAACCCGAGAACTCTTAATCTAAGCTGAGAACCCTGATTATTGCCCGAGAACGATCACTTATTGCCAAAAACACTTGATTATTGCCCGAGAACGATCACTTATTGCCGAGAACACTGACTATTGCCCGAGAACGATCACCTATTGCCGAGAACACTGATTATTTCCCAAGAACTTTGTTAGCCGAAAAACAATGTTGATCAGATTAGTTTTGGTAAGCAAATCAGATCCCGAGAATTCAGGGATTTGAAATAAATTCAGAGAACAAATCAGTTATATCCCAAAATTAGCTCAACAAACACCAATGAACACAAAGAACATATAAACACCAGAGATCATGATTTCCAGAAAATTACCCAAAGAATATCAACCAAAAACACAATCTTGAATCCTTGATATCACCAACACCGAGACTAGAATAGGTCTATAGGCTCTGATACCAATTGTAAGTCCCAAATCAAGGATCTTTTAATGTGATATCAATAAACTCTTTTTTAGGCGGAAACTAACAATGAATTGATTCAAGACAAACAGGAATAAACACAAATCAACACATGATGGACTTCAAAACACACGTTGTATTAACGTCGAGTGCTTAAGCCCTTAATAACAATTACAAGATGATTTGAAATACAAAACCCGTAATCTACTAACCACCCACCACCTCTTGAATGATCGACCCCTATAATGACCTAATTACAATGTATATATAGCACCAAACACACTAGGGCCCAAGCCCATACATAAGCCCACCGAAAACACATGTTTTCGGTATTACATGATAATCAAACCTAAGCCCAAGAGATTAAGTATAAACCATGAAGCCTAGACCAACAATTATTATCACGGTTGTTTGATACAATTTTATTTTATGTTGTTTGTGGTTGTTTGATATGTCTAGTTGTACCGAGCCATTTGACTTGACACTAATTTAGCCCGTGTGGGGCGGGTGTGGATGGTTTCATAACCAATTTTCAGTATTATTATGCTTTGGATGTTTGTTAGTTGTGTGCAGTTTTTGTTATTTAGGTACACTACAGGAAAACGGACAAAAAATAGGGAACGTTCTGTAGAAATTCTGTTCCCGTAGGGAAGTTCTTTTCCATTTGCCCACCATACTTCAATTTGAATCTTTTTAAGAATCTTTTCACATTAAGGACAATGTGAGATTTAAGTGTGGGGAGGGAAATTACTTGACTAATTGCTTGCTCAACTGATTATATAATTCTCTGATAACAAAATTTTTGTAGTAAACAAAGACTATTTTTTGTGACAAAACCAAAATAAAATCCAAGAAAATTTTTTACAAAAAACCAACTAAAAATCTACTATAACCAAAAAAGTGAAAAAGTAAAAAAGAAGTTTTGTAATCGTGAGAATAAATTTATACAAAATATGGTATATATACCCAATCCCTCCATTACTGTGAGATAAACCTCATGCCGTATAAATATTTTTTCAGAAGCATTGAGTAAGTCATATGTTTCGTGTGATTTAGAAGCGTTGTAAAAGAAAGAAGGTAACATTATCACAATTCCCTCAAACCATTTTACAGATTACAACACAAAACCCAGAAACCTTCCCACTTTATCCTTCTCACCGGTAAAATACAACACTAGTCTTGTACCGGCTGACCCTAAAAAACTGGCATTCTTTTGATTTCAATTTTCTTTACTGCATACATTTCGCAAAACCTAGGTTGCCTCCAAAACTTAGGGAAAAAAATTTTCTATTTAGTAATGAGGTGAGGAAAAAGTGGCGCCAAGACGAACAAAGGCCACCATTTTGTGGAGTTTCCAAAAGCACAATGAAAAGAAGAGAAAAAAAGAAACGAACGATGCTAAGGATTGGGAAACTGGTCCCACGAAGGACGTTGTAGAAAAAGTCAAACTCAGTCTCAATATGAATATACCAAACTAATGAGGGTGGGGGCTGTTAGGCTAAAAGCCGAATGATCCATTAGAATTGGGAGTTATGTTTAGAACATGATTGAGGAAGAACTTACTCACATCCTCGACAAAACTGGTCTTGACGATCTGACGTTAAAAGTGTCACTAGGTTGGTTTAAAAATAATAAATCAACAATCGGGTGAAAAGGAGCTAACCATTGAAGACATTTCGAGACTCCCGATAATTAGCAAAACTTGTATTTATCATCCTCACCATCAGTAACCTTAACCCTTGAACCACCACAAAACACCAAATCCCTACTCACACAAAACCAACCTATATTACCTTCTGATTTATGCAACCCTTCATAAAGAGGGATATTTGAACTCGCTACAAGCTTATTTACCACAGGTCAAATTTTGGCTCAGAGTGTTCATATACATACATACATCACAGGTATGATCAGATATAAAATCGAGTGTTAGTGAACATTGTGAGAATGTGACGTTTTGCATAAACAGAAGTTCATAAAAACATATCACCTTTTATATGGCACTGCATATATTCCTATGATTTAAGGTTAGTTATTTGTTCCCGTTTCTCGGTCTTTTGGGGATGTTCAAGCTATGGTCATAACTGGCTATTTTTATAAAATATTTATAGATAGCTTACTTGAGGACAAGCAAGGTTCAAGTGTGGGGATGTTTGATGTATATAAAAATAAATATCTTTTCAGCATCAAATAATCTCTAAAAACTGCAACTTTTATCGTATAATATAGTTCAAATAACTACTTATCGTGTTAAAATATATTTTCACGTATATCCAAGCCTCAAACGAAGAAACGAATGAAAAGCCAAAGAAAAATAAAAGAAAACGCAAGAAAACAGCAGAACATACCCCCATGCTTCATGGAACACGCCCCCATGCTTTCTTGCGCAAGAAAAGGCAAAATAATGGACAGCTTGACACGGGGTCGTGCTTCAGTGAACATGGGGTCATGGTCATCTTTCAGAAAGAGAAAAGAAAATATAATAGACACCCAAAACACGGGGCCGTGCCTCATGAAGCGCGCCCCCGTGGTGAGTCGGCATGTACGATCTGACAGAGCATTAAATGCGAGTGGACACCTAGACACGGGGGTGTGCCTCATGGAGCATGGGGTCGTGCCCGGGCTCCTAGGCAGCCTATAAAATGTTGAGCATGTTGCATTCACTTGGTGTGTTTGAAGAGAGTTCTATATGGGTTTCACTTATAAAAACACTCACTTTACACTCATATTGAAGATCTTGTGGAGAGTGATGTGTTGTGTGCGGAGTGGTGTAAAATATGATGGGATTGGGATTTCAGCTTTCACACAAGATAGTGTTTTAACGTTATAAAATTGATTTATACTAAGACTAAACACAAACAAAATAGGCAAGTGTACCTATCGTATATTTGAATAGTATTGGTAAAAACCAAGTATCGATTCGTGGACACAAATATTCTAATAATAAATCTTTGTTTTAACTCAATCAGAGAGTTTAGTTATTTTGAGGTGATTTTTAAACTTTAATAGTACAACTTATATATAATATATAATATATAGGTGAACAAGAAGAGAAACTTTAAATGAGTAATTCGGTTGTATGAAGGTTACCATCTAAGATAAAGAATCCACTCCATTCTTCCTTGATGATTATAATGTAAATATGTTATAAACTTGCCTTAATAATATATGATAGAATAGTCCCTCATTTCTAAGTGAACATATCCTATGACATAAAAGAAAGTGCATGTATATTTTCAAGTCAACCCTTGCTTAATTTCATGTCTACCACGAGAATGTCAGTTTAAGTAGGCAAGTAGTTTAGTAAAGTAGAAATATTCGGATTGACTTCGATTTCTCAAATTCCAATTCTAACAACTTTGGGTGGTTATAGTTTATCACACAATCTCCCCTTGGTTGATTTAATTAAGTTATAGTTAAACATTCCTTTAACATATAATTTCTTTAACTAGCATGAAAACCTAAGCAATCCTGTTAACAATGTTATTTCAGAATTATCAACACTAGAGAAATTGATCAGAGCTTATATCTCATCATTTCTAAGTACAATATAAGAATCCTTGTTTTATCTTGAATAAGTTATCAAAGTATTCTTTTTGCCATTTTTAGTCTCCAAGAACATGAGTGAATCATGAATGATTGTTAATCATCAACCCTGATTTGTTGAGTTAAAGTGATAAAACATTTTTCATCAAAGGATAATTGCAATATAAACATGTACTTTACTAAACTAATTCACATATTTAAGATAATCATCAAGTAAAACAAAGCTTCTTCATAGAAACTAGATGGTGAGTGGAGTTTTAACTCATAATGAGCATGGTTAATAACATCAGAAGAGATAAAGATAACAAACACATGATAAAACTAGAAAAATCTAACCAAATGTGGATGAATCTTCCTTCTTCAATGGTGATGGATGATAATGATGATGATGATAACCTCCTAGCCTTCAAACACACCACAAGACCTTCAATATGAGTGTAGAGCGGGTGTTTTTATAAGATAAACCCGTATAGAACTCTATTCAAGCACACCAAATGAATGCAACATGCTCCCCTATTTATAGGTTGTCTAGGAACTTAGGCACGAACCCGTGCTCTATGAGGCACACCCCCGTGTCCAGCTTTCCACTCGCATTTAATGCTCTGTCAGATCGTACATGCTGACTCACCACGGGGGCGTGCTTCCTAAGGCGCGGCCCTGTGTTTTTGGGTGTTTGTTAAATTTTCTTTTGTCTTTTCTGAAAGGTGACCACGGAATCATGTTCTCTGAAGCACGGCCCCGTGTCCATCTGTCTAGTATTTTGTCTTTTCTTGCACAAGAAAGCATGGGGGCGTGTTCCATGAAGCGTGGGGGTGTGATTTGCTGTTTTCTTGGGTTTTCTTTGATTTTTCTTTGGCTTTTCATTCGTTTCTTCATTTGAGACTTGAATATACCTGAAAATATATTTTAACATGATAAGTAGTTATTTGAACTATATTATACGATAGAAATTGCAGTTTTTATAGATTATTTGATGCTAAAAAGGTTTATATTTTTATATACATCATAAATCCCCACACTTGAACCTTGCTTGTCTACAAGTAAGCTATTTATAAATATTCTATAAAAATTGCAAGTTAGTACCATAGCTTAAACATCTCCAAAAGAATTCCAAGGAAATGGGAATAAAATAACCAACCTTAAATCATAGGAATATATGTAGAAATATAAAAAGGCGATTTGTTTTTATGAGTTTCTGTTTATGCAAAATGTCACGTTCTCACAATGTTCACGCACACTCGGTTTTGTATCTGATCATACCTATGATGTATGTATGTTAACACTCTTAGCCAAAATGTAACATGTGATAAATAAGCTTGTAACAAGTTCTAATCTCCACATTTGTGAAGGGTTGTGCAGATCAGAAGGTAATATGGGTTGGTTTTGTGAGAGTACGGATTTGGTGTTTTGTGGTGGTTCAAGGGTTTATGTTAATGATGGTGAGGATGGTAAATACAACTTCTGCTAATTGTTGGGAGTCTTAAGATGTCTTCGATGGTTAGCTCTTTTCTCCCTATTGATGTTTTTTTTAATAAAACAAACCTAGTGACTCGTTTAAAGTCATATCGTCAAGACCAGTTTTGTCGAGGATGTGAATCAGTTCTTCCTCAATCATGTTCTGAACATAACTTCCAACTCTAATGGATCGTTTGGCTTTTAGCCTAATAGCCCCCACCCTCATTAGTTCTGTATATATTAATATTGAGGCTGAGTTTGACTTTTTCTATACCTTCCTTCGTGGGGCAACTTTCCGCATCCTAAACATCGTTCGTATCAATTTTCTCTTCTTTTCATTGCGCTTTTGGAAACTCCACAAAATGGTGGGCTTTGTTCGTCTTGGCGCCACTTTGTCCTCACCTAATTGCTAAAGAGAAAGATTTTCTTCCTAAGTTCTGGAGACAATCTAGTTTTTGCGAAATGTATGCAACAAATGAAATTGAAATCGAAAGAATGCATTTCCAGTTCTTTAGGGTCTGCCGATAAAAGACCATTATTGTATTTTACCTGTGAGAGAGATAAAGTGGTAAGGTTTTTGGGTTTTGTAATTTGGAGAATGGTTTGAGAGAATAATATTACCTTCTTCATTATACAACGCTTCGTGTAGTCTTGAAATGAATACTTGAGACAAGTTCTGAATCACACGAAACACATGACTCAATGCTTCCGAAAAAATATTTATATGGCATGAGGTTTATCTCAAAGTAATGGAAGGATTGGGTATAAACGCCATATTTTGCATAAATTTACTCTCAATATTACAAAACTTCTTTTTACTTTTTCACTTTTTGGTTATAGTAGATTTTTAGTTGGTTATTTGCAAAAACTTTTCTTGGATTTTCTTTTGATTTTGTAATAAAAATAGTCTTTGTTTGCTACAAAATTTTCTTATTAGAGAATCTTATAATTAGTTAAGCAAGAAATTGGTCAAGTATTTCCCCTCCCCACACTTAAATCTCACATAGTCCTCAATGTGAAAAGATTCATATGAAGTATGGTGGGTAAAGTGGAAAGGAACTTCCCTACGGGCTAACGAAATTTAGACAGAACGTCTCCTGTTTTTTGTCCGTTTTCCTGTAGTGTACCTAAATAATAAAAACTACACACAACCAACAATCAACCAAAGCATAATAGTACTGAAAATTGGGTATGGAATCATCCTAACCCCACCCACATGGACTAGATAAGTCTACAGTCAAATGTCTCGGCACACCTGCTCATAACAAACATCAAGCAAACAACCAAATAAAATTGTCTCAAACAAACATAATAATAATGTCATCAAGTACTAACACCCAAACCCATGCCCATACCCAGACCTACCATCACCGTCGCTCGTCAGTTACCCGGATGTTCCGGGTCAAAGGGTCCCCAATGCCGATCCATGCGCTCACCTAACTGATAAATCTCTCGCCATGTCTCTGCGTACTCCGCGGCACGCTGTGCAACAGATGCAACAATCTGTCCTGATAACCTGTCAAATAAAGCGGTAGTGTGAGTCTGAAAACGGTCAATGAGCCCATATAGCCCCTCAAAAGAATAATGGCTAAGATAATACGAGCTGGGGCCGGTGCCTGATGAAGATGGGCTACCCTGCTGTGAGTAAGTGCGGCGGCGGGTCTGTCTTGATGGTGACCTAGTCCTCCTCTCATGTATCTTTTGAATGGTCGTGTCAGCGGGGTCTTCAGGATCCCATATTTGGTTTTAGGCATCCTGAAAACTCCACTTTGGTGGGTTTCGTTCAATCTGTTAGACCATTTTCATACTGATACGAAAGTTGAGATCGAGTGCAATAGGGTTCGGGCTTCGTGTTCCTTCGCAGTCTGCATCATCGGCTTTGTAGAGCTTATAGATCCAGGCACGACCAAATATTGGGGTATTGGGGCTTTCTGCATTCGCTTTTGTTTTAAATAGCCGACAAAACAAGTAACTAATGTTACATGGTACCTCGTTCTTGATGCAATATAGGGCCCACAAATCCCTCAACCCCACTACCCCCTCTATTTGGCCAACCTGTGTCACTATGTGGCTTAACAAGCGGTGAATGTAATGCATCAACGGGATGCGTAGTGCAGTGCTTTTAGTGTTGCTTGGTATATACCTTTCATTCCCATAGATCAACTGTTCCCATGCCTCATATATAGTGCTCCCTTCTTCACTCGTATCTTGATCATCCTCGTCCGAGAAAGTCGTTCCTGCTTCATACCATAAAGCAGAGTCGGTTTCCTCGGACGTGTAAATACCCATGTCAATTCCCAATTGTGTTACCGAAGTTGTATACCATTCTCCCTCGCTTCGAAACTGGATAGCTGTGTCATCCCACATACACAAATCTTTCATCTTTATTGAGAACGAAGCCATAAATTCCTTGGTTAGTTCGGTTACCAATTTGCCCATTTGTCGAAAGACATTTGCCCATTTGTCGAAAGACATTTGCCCATAGCCCTTTGACAAGCCTTTTGTACCTTCCTATTTGTGTCACTTGTTGCAACGTGTCGGTACACGCGTAGACATTCGGTTCCTGGTATCGGTTGTTTAAGTATTGTTCCCTCGGGAAAGATCGAGAAAGCATGCTTATCATCCTTATACTCAGCCATCTGAAATTTCGAACAAGATTAGGCGGGTAATCACAAAATTTAACTAAAAATATGGAACAAAAGGTAAAGAACGCCCCCGTGCTTCAAGAAGCACGGCCCCATGTTTTTGGGATTTTGTCATATTTGAATAATTTGACCAATTTTGACTTTAGGTTGACCTGCAGTTGACCACGGGGCGAGTTTTGTAGAACACATCCCGTTTTTTTAATCCGAATTTTTAAAGTGTTATGATTCAAACTTGCATTTCAACCCGATTCTAGGAATTAATCATCCGGTTTCGATTTATATGGTATGGGTTGTTCAAAACCCAAACCCGAATGATTTTCCTTCAAAAAATTTCAATCATATGTTCTAATCGAGTCAAATCTCTTTTGACAAATCAAAACCCTAGATTATAACACTTAAGCATCCTATTATTCGGTTTTTGACCCGATTCAACAACAAATTGGTGTTTATTCCGATTTGGGGCTCTCTTTCAACATGATTTTGACCTAGAATGGTGAATTAGAACCATACAATCATCAAATTGACATACCTTATGTTGTGAATCAAAGGATTTATGCAAAGATTGCAAATAGGGGTATTGGGTCGCTGGTTTTAGGAGGGAGGCAGAGTGTGTTTTTGGGGTTAGGTTATGAGAAATTTTGTGTTTTATAAAAATTCCCGTAACTGCAATGTAAGGTGGGGCACGGACCCGTGATTGGTGAAGCACGGCCCGTGCTACAAGCTGGCAGTCAGGTCATTTTTTGTTTATTTATTTGTTTTAACGAGCTGGGTCACGTTCACTAATTTTTTTGAAGATTAAGGTTAAAAACATAAAATCCTACGAAATTTCATTAACTTCTTAAACATTTCACCGAAATTAAAATAAAACGAACCAAAAAACATAAGAACTAGCTTAATCGTTAACAAAGCCTAGGGAAGAAAAACAAGGCTTTTCCCACTCGACACTACTAACGACCACCATTTCCGAACAAGTCTTGAATGTGTGGTGGGGCTTTCTTGGATTCAAAGAGTCCGGAAAGCTTTTTTCAAGATTTCCAATTTCTCGGTTAAGAAAGTTGAGCTTGAAGTCCACATCATTGTTGTGACTTTCAATGATGTGGAAGTTCTCGAACCTCAGTAGTTTGATCTTGTTTGTTAGTTCGATCAAGCGAGCCTCCGCTTGAATGTTGCTCTCGACTTGGTCCCTCACTACACTTTGGAGCCTTGTGATTTCTTGTTCAAGATATAATGACTTTTCACCATTCTTGAACTTTCTCACTTGTTTCCATTCCATTCTTATGTTATCCATTTGGGATATTTTTGGTTTGGTATGAATGGAATAGTGAAGTGTGTTTGCAATATATAGAGGGACTGGATGTCGAGCACGGCCCCGTGTTTTTGAGGGAGTAAATGTTTCTGATTCAGAGAATTGTACGGCATCAGCGCATATCATTTGGAATATTCTAGGGTGACCACGGCCTCGTGTAACAGGATGCACGGGGCGTGCTTTTAGTCACTAGAATTTTATCTTTGATTTTCAGCAAAACGCGAGAGCAGGAACTTTCGGAACAATGTTTAAGATGTTAATTGAACATGTTTTATGAAATAAAATTACTTTCATTAATAAAAGGTCCTAAACATAGAGTCGTGTTAAGCCCGAATATCCTAAAACATGAAATTTAGTCGGGTTAAGCCCAAAAGTCCTAAACTTGTGCCTAATGCACTTGATTACTCATGAAAAGGTAAAAATGACTCTAGATTCCATTGAATGGGTCTCCTCCATCGAACGACACGGGTGGAGGAAAGTAGGTGAAACGTAGGACTTGAAACTGCAACTGTTCGTTGATGTCTCGTAATTCCATCTTCATACTTTGCACCTACTCGGTGAGTTAAATAAGACGCATTCCGGCGAGGAGATTCATTTTGGTGAGTTTCTTCACGAGCTCTTGGAGTTTGAGGAGCAACTCAGTTTTGGAAACCTGGCGGGTTTTGTTTCTCGGTTGGTGAGGAACGGGAATTTCATTGCTCATCTCAGTTGGCATTGTGATATCTCAAAGGTGATAGTTTGTTTTTGGTTTGGTGCAAGAAATGCATTGGAAAGAAAAGCAATTTATAGCCAACCAGTTTCCAAACACGGCCCCATATTTATGGAAACACGGCCCCTTGGTTCAACCTGACAATTCTGTTACGAGTCCGAATGACTGAGATTTCTGCAGCGAAGATTCCGGCCCACAATTTGTGGCACGGGACCATGCTAACTGAAGCACGCCCGCGTGTTTGGATCACACTTTTTTTTTATAAAACTAAGGAATATATGCAAGGCCTGGTTTAATGAGGGTCTTGGCCAGACCCTACTTCCAGTATGTTCAATGGTTCTGATGGAGGATTACTACCTCCGAGACGGCCTCGAATGGCCCATCGATGTATAGCTTCAATCGATGCCCGTTAACCTTGAACTTGTGTCCATCAGAATTTGAAATCTCAATTGTTCTATAGTCAAAAACTGTTTCTACTATGTATGGGCCTGTCCAACGAGATTTCAACTTTCCTGGGAAATAACGTAGACTTGTGTTATATAACAATACACGATCACCAACATGAAATTTTTTGTTTCCTTTGAAGTGGGCGTCGTGCATACATTTAGTCTTTTCTTTGTAAGATCAGGAGTTTTCATAGACCAGTGCTCTTAGTTCTTCCAGCTCTTGAATCTGATCTTCCTGGTTTTTACCGGCGGACATTAGATCAAACTTCACTACTCTAAGAGCTCAGTAAGCTTTGAGGATCCAATTTTTCTGTCCAATAAGTCTAGGTTATAAAATCAAAGTACATAAATTACTAGTTTTATCTATGCGTTTTACGCGGGTTACTTTTATTTTTTTTTAATTATTATTAATTTATAATTTTTCATGTATGGTAGTGTAAGACTCGTGTTATGAGGGTGTATTTAGGTTTAATTTTAAATCGTTTTCCTATTTTATATTTTGTAATGATTTGTTTTGTTTTTTGCATTGTTTTGTTTTGATTTTATACATTTTTTAAAGGACAAATATATTAAAAACAAAAAGGGAAACTTCTTGTTAGAGTCAGGAAGCCCAACATACAAGAAAAAGACGAGATACAACCCGAAAATATAAGAAAAAAAATAAAACAATTGCAAATGAAAGTTTTCAAAGTTAAATTAAAACGGCACCACTTGTCCACTCCAAATTGGACCATTTGCTTCGATTTTTTACCTTAAGAAAGGACACCATCTTAATGTCGCAAACCGTCTTCTTAACCGAGAACTCTTTATTACCATAAATCTTCACGTTCCTTGCCTTCCAAATAAAACAAAACGTGATATCAAGTATAGCCCGAATCAGTAGATCCAACTCCTTAGATCCCTTTTGTTCCTTTGAAATTTCTAAATTTTCTAGTTCCGAACCAAAATTAGGTGGTAATTTTACCCAGTTGAGGATACATGTTATAATGTTACTAGCGTAGCAGCAGATGATTTAATACGAATATATTAGTTTGTTATGTTCATTATATTATTTAACGTTTGGGCTCTTTCAATTGAGATGTGTTTAGATTTTTAAAGAACAGACATAAACGAAAACAAACATGTTTATTTTTAAAACGAACAATCATTAACACCAATATTTTTCTTATGAAAAATGGGCTAGGTTAATGTAGGTGATGGTGGTGATTGTGCATGAGAGGGGGGTTAACGATGGCGGGTGGTAATCGAAAGTTAATCCGGTAATGGAGAGGATAGACTGGCCACAAAGAATATGTAGAGGAGAGAAATTAAATCTAGGTTTGATGATAAAAATGTTTCAGAAATAAATAAGATGTTATAACTCGTTTAAAGTGTATCCGGGTTTGGTGATACCCATGACCCACCAAAATTATTTTTTGATGATTAAGGAGTTATTTCACAATAAATAAGATGTAATAACCCTTTTATGGGTTATCCTGGTTTGGTGACACACATGACCCATGAAAATTATTGTTTGATGATTAAATGGTTTCTCAAATAAATGAGATGTTATAACCCATTTAAGAACTATTCAGATTTGTTGAGACACGTAGCCGCAAATCTTATAAAAATGGGTAATCAATATGGTGGCTCCAAAAAGGAGGGACAACTATAAAGCGCCTCATATGATTATGGTAGCCAATTATATAGATTGATAGATTGTTAATAGTTGACATTAATTATAAAATCAAAGTATATAAGTTGTTGGTTATGATAACATATAAAATTAAGATGTTATAGTTTTCTAAGAATTCTAATAATGCATCATTCAACGTCATGTGTCAACGGGTGAACCAGAGGGGAAGAGCAAAGAGGGAATTTGTTTTTTCACATACAAAATGCATGTTAATTCTCAAATAATATTTAATGTTTATAACTTTTTTATGTGTCAATTTAAAAAAATACTACTCCATGAAATTATGCATTTCTCATCTTTAATATGAGCATACTAGTGTTATACTTTAGTTGAAAAACAAAATGATCATAACATCTAACACAGTGTATAAAACATCCACTACTTTTTATATAGCAATATATTGTACTCATGCTAAAAAAATACGTTAATATGGATTTTTTTAATGTCGTATAAAAAAATTATAAACATCTTAAAATGATAGGAACTTGTAAGTGTCTTTTATAAATGTTGTATAAAAATAGACATTTTAAAATAATTAGATATTGGTAGGTGTGTTGCATGTGAATAGAGAAAATCAAAATATATATGTGGATATTAATTGTATGTCTTTTCTCTTATTTTTTTAATCATCTTAATTAAGATCAATATAATGAAATTATTTCTACTCTCTCTAAAAATTTCTGAAAAAAAATCAAATTTTCTATTTGAACCAAACTCTAACCACTCTTGTTATATTGTAAGCAGCTTTAGAACCCATGTGATGTACGGGAACTCAAAATAAAAACAATTAAACTATATAATTTAAATGATTAAATTAAAAAAAAAAACTTATATTTATCAAATTAAATAGTTTAATAACTTCAAATTATATTTTCCAATGGAATATTCACATGATCATGAATACGTGGTGCATTCTCACGCAAGTTATTCGTAATCATGATAAAGATGCACATAGTGATTTTATAAGTCGTAATTGTATTTTTTTTAATAGAATATCGAATTATAACAAAAAATGATAATATGTTACATTATAAATAACATATAAACTATAAAGAGATCTTATATAAAATTAACATGACTAAAACATATTTTCGTATTACATGTTTGAAATATATGGATGAGAACTTAATGGATCTATGCATGTTGAATGAATACGTGAGAATAAAATTGTTATTCATTCATAATTTCTTCTTGTTTTATTTTCTTAAACCTATAAATATCGTTCATTAGTTTTTACAGCATTTCTCCTCACTGAAAAGTGTTTATAAATTTATTTAATAAAAAAGTATGTGCGATTTCATTAAAGATATAAATATTTTTATTATACTAACATAAATAACAACATATTTTTAATCTCTATAATTTAGATAATTAGTTATTTGATTAAATGATAAATTAATATGTTTTGATTACACTAGCATAATAAAACTTTTCATTAAAAATAGAAAAATAGTATGAGCATGAAATTTTGACTAAGAATGAATCTCTAAATGATATTTGTCCCTATTTATTATATTTTATTAAAATAGGTAGAATTATATATTCAACAATGTCAACTATAGAAGCCTTACGCATGATATGAAACTCTTGATAATACGAATCTATTATAAGCTATGATAAACAAAATAAACATAAAAAAGAGTAAAAAAGATATTTGAATTTATGTTTTGAATCATTTATATTCTTCCATTTAAACTTATATCTCATAATTTTATTCTCTTTTAGACGGTTGACATCACTTTTAGAGTTGTTTTAATATGCAGCAATATCTTCTAAAGTTATTTATATTGTTTTAATATGTTGTAAGGATACCTATGCACTATTGGTCTAGTGATATGATCCTTGTAAGTACAAGGTTTGGGGTGGAAAATTTTGCTATTAAGAAAAATATATTGTATTGATAGAATATGTAGAAGCATGAGTGAAATTGATTTAAACATGTTGGACATACACTCCTAAATTCATGGATGTGAAGTTTGAAAATGAGTAGATGTTACCTTTTTCAACTCAGTGTTGAGTGTTTAGGGTTATTTTGAGACACTTGGACCATGAAAGTACCCACATGATATCACCTTTAGGTAACATACTAACATGGTCAAATAATTGGCCATGAAGAGATTTTCTATTTTGGTTGATTTGAATAATGCACATATAAGTAAAAAATGAAGGGTTATGAGGACCCTCCTTTCAATTTTTGTTCACAACATATAGATCTTAAAAAGGGTATGGCATACGGTACGATACCTAACTCTAGGGTGATGAAACAATGCCCCTTTTAATAGTATGTTCCCCGTAAGACTAGGTGTTATGAGCTCAACTTCAGTACACCTTAGCCTTTGAAGGTGTTATACACCATTATAGATTGTGAATGAGATGCTAGTAGGTTGGCAGGTGTGAGTAGCTTGGGTGTGAAGTCATCCTGTTTTCTAACCAGCCATCACCAAACTTTCTCTCTCTCTCTCACACACACACAAACATATATATATATATATATATATATATATATATAATAGCTTTTATTCGCCTGTATTATCAAGTTGTCTTACATTACTCGTTTATAATATTTATATATTTTTTAAAATTTTAATTTTATTGTAATGAAACTAATAATATAGTTAGGCTTTAATAATAATAAGATTTTACAAATAAATTAGATGTTATAACCCGGTTTGAAAGTTATTTGGGTTTGGTCTCTTTGGTGAAACCCATGATCCGCTTATTTATTTACTATAAAATTGTTTCTTAATTATAAATAAAATTTTTTATTAAATAAAAAATCGGATATTAATTTTTAGTATATTCATAATTTATAGGATTTTCATATAAAATATTTGTTGAGATCAAATTTTAATTTAATGAGATATTATAATCCGTTTAAGGGCTATCTGGGTTTGGTTAAACCCATACCCGTGAATTCGGGTTAAAAGCATGGGAAGTCTTCATTTACAAATATAGCAATCTAATGGCTTGAGAGAATGTAGGGAGCAACCAGAGAGCTTTTAAAGGTTTATATGCATATATATGTGTATATATATATACTAGTTTTTATCCCCCGTATTATGGAGGTGGTTTTATATTGTTTGTTATAATATTTATTTATTTTTTGAATTTATATTTTTTTTATTGTATGAAATTAAGTTAATAATATACTTATGGTTTGATGATAAATTGTTTCACAAATAAATGAGATGTTATAACCCAATTTAAAAGCTATATGGTTTTGATGAGACCCAATACCCGTTTATTTTTTTTACAATAAAATTGGTTTTTAATTTAAATAATATATATATATATATATATATATATTAATAAGATATTAATTTTTAGTATATCCTATTTTATAGGATTTTTATATTGATGTGCAAAATGCGGTCTATTAAAAACTTAACCTAACCTAGACACTCTAGTTTTAAATTTATAAATCTAGACTATCCTAATGTTATACCACTAGACAGGCAAGTGTACTTGTCAACTGTAGTAAAGCCTAACGAAGTACGGATGTCGAACCCACAGGACACTAGCGACACCTAAACTAGACTCTGACTAATAACTTAAATAAATAGATTTAATTGATTTTTGTGTTTTTTAATATTAACTATAAATTAAATAATGCTTAAACTAAAACTGACACTAAATCTAGACACGAACAAATAGGACTGGAACTCAAATATGGGAAACAACTACCTAGGCAAGGAATCCTACTAGTCAACTCGTAAACTCTCGGTAATGGATTAATGAATGGTACCGTATTCTAAAAATATGAAATTTAAGGAATAACTATAGTAAGCTAGATCACCTCCCGGTCTCACCAACAATACCTAAGAATCCTAAATATCATGTAAAGCTCAACGGTTTAATAGCTCGGATCACCTCCCTGTCTCACCTTACCTAACTATGCTAAGGTACTCAAAGACTAAATTACCTCCCGGTCTCTCTAATCACAAAACACTTTACGTCGTAAAGGGGTATTCTTATTGAATTCGGTTATAATTCGGATCTGTAAGAATCTAAAGGAATCTAGGGTAACTCACTCCCGTGCAATCACTACCCAAACCCGCAAAAGACCAAAACAAACGACACTTAATTACCTCTCGGTCTCTCAAGTGACAGAATATAAGGTATCTCTAAACTCTCAATTACCGTTCCTATGGAATACATTAACTATATACCATAAACTAGTTGTAAACACACAGTAAACAACCTAATATGCATCCATACATGAAAGACGTTCAAAAAGACGCATATGGAACAAAAACTGATAATAAATTAATACCAAATACGCATATGCATCACAACCTAATAAAATAAAAACTTTACCAAAACATGACCAATTATTAATAATTCAAAACTGAAAATAAAACGAGTCTAACAAGTATTCATCCAAACCTAGACAATCTAATAGTTTAGCCAATCATAATTACGAATGAAACAAAGATTATATATTTATTGCGGTTCATCGTAAAAAGAAATAAATATAATTGAGCACCTAGCCTGGTTAAATTAATTGAGCAGCCTGCTAGCTTAAATTAATTCACGTGCCTACCTGCTTCTTTAAATTAATTCTCTTTTAACGTGAGACTTTTTGACGTGTGTGCGTGCTTTTCTTCTTTTCTTTCTTGATTGATCGCACCAAGCACTATCCTCCACAAAGGAGACGCCCCTCCTGTTCCGATCTCCCAATCAAATTGAGCACTGGCCTGGTTTTTTTTTTCTCCAAACCAAAATATATTTATTATGTTGCTGACAAATTTTGTTTTGGTTGACCTAGCCTCCTGTCCAGCTCATGTACTATATCAAATAAAATAGAGCAATATTAATTTTCTAGCCCAATGTTAATAACTGAGTTGGTGAGCATTGTCTCAATTAGTTATTTTTATTTTCTTTATAGCTCCAAATAATGAAGTACAAGTTATTTTATACGTAATGTTTTCTTTTTCTCTTTTTATTAAAAATCATGAACAAGAATATAATTTAGTTAAAGTACTCAATTTAACTTATTTTCTCATGAATCTCTTAAAACAAATATATGAACCAATTAGACGATTTTTTCGTAAGAAACAACTTTAAAGCCACTCAAAAGCGTGAAAAATAGTTATAATATTTGTATATAATTTAGCTCATATCATACATCAATAATTTGGTGAGAATAATTTTTTATTTAATGAGATGTTATAATCCGTTTAAGAAATATATGGGCTTGGTAAGACTCATACCCATGAATTCGGGTCAAATGCATGAGAAGTGTTCATTTAAAAATTAAGCAAATCTGGTGACTCCAAAAAAAGAGGAAGCGACCACATCGCGACACGTGGGATTTTTATGTTTTTGTTTATATATATATATATATACACTAGTTTGATCCTCCCGTGTTACGGGGGTTTATTTATGTTTTTGTTTTTAATCGTTTTGTTATTTTATGATAATTTATTTTATAACATAGTTTTGTTTTAATTTTATACATACATATTAGTTTGTTATTATATTTTTTATTGTTTGGGTATTTTCAATTAAGATGTGTAGGTTTTTAATTTTTTAACGAACAAACATAAACGAACATGAACATGTTGATTTTTTTTAAATGAACAAACATGAACACACATATTTGTCTAATGAAAAATGGGACGTTGATGTAGTTGACGATGGTGGGTAGTATCGGAAGTTGACCGGCGATGGAAATGATATATCAGCAACAGAGAACATGTATAGGAGATAAATTAAATTATGGTTTGATGATGAAAGTCTTTACCAATAAATAAGATCTTATAACCCATTGGAAGGCTATTAGGGTTCGGTAAGACCTATAACCTGTGAAAATTATTTTTTGATGATTTAAGATGTTATTTCACAAATAAATGAGATGTTTTAACTAGTTTAACGGTTATCCGGGTTTGTTGAGACCCATAACCTGCAGAAATTAATGTTTGATTATGAAAGAGTTTCACAAATAAATGAGATATTATAACCCATTTAAAGACTATTTGGGTTTGGTAATACCCATACCCGTGATTTCGGGTCAAATGCATGAGAAGCCTCTATTTAGAAATCAAGCAATCTGGTGGCTCTAGAGAATGGGGAACAACCTGAGAGCGACACATAGGATTTCATGGTAGACAATTATATAGATTGATATATATATATATATATATATATATATATATATATATATATATATATATATATATATTTTTTAAAAGTATTAAAAGAAAATATTTATGATTAGTTAAACCATTACAATGTTTTTTTTTAGGGAAAAGATTGTAAGAGCCTCATACCTATATTATATGGCAGTAATACGACAACCTCGTTTTCACTTTTTAGTTAAATCACAATACATAGTTTTAAACATAGTGTAAACAATATGATGCGTGTACGATTGACGTGTAATGATTTACCAATTTAAGGAGCCAAAATTGTCTTGGGATTGAGTCACGTTTGTGACAAAATTGTCGTGGGCGCACCAGAGGTTTATTACAGTGGGTCTTCGGGTAGTGGGTTTCCCTGAAATTGGTGACGGGCCGGGTTACCAACGCTATATGCGATTGTGGACCTGGGTGACATTTTGCCGAATGCGGTTGGCCGGGCTTTGTTGATCTTTAAAAAATAAGTTAATTTATATATTGTTTAATGTTAAATATAAATACTCTAAAATCATCTCATTGGTTAATACTTATTATGTTGTGGGCTATTCAAAAGAGGGCTCAAACTAAGCCCACTATTTGCCCAGTGTTTGGTAATTGTTTTTGGAGTTTGACCTGGCATCAAAAGGTTTCATTAGATATTCCTAGTTTTGTATTTATTTTACCAGTTTGTTGTACTCGTCTATCAAGCATGCTAATAGATCGTTCTTACATGCATAATTATGGTTACGGATGTTACCTCAGATTGTGACGCAAACGTCGAGGACGAGATTGATCGGGTGATTTGGGTCGATGGCAGTATCACAAGGCCAATGGAGTCTTAATCAGGTTTAAATCAGCGAAGAACAGGAAGGGGATTTGGCTTTGTGAAGAGCAATTTCATGCTGATAACGCATTGTAAAATTAGCATTGTAAAATTAGTTTAATAGCAAAGCAAAATAACAATAATACATGGAGAAAAGAATCTAAGTTAAATTACATCGAAATAGAAGGCAAGCGAGCAACAAACTATGTCGCTAGCCCTTTTTTTTCATTGATCAAATGTATTTACATACAATAAACGGGTATTTATAATGAGTAGAAAACCTAATCAAGTAATCAGTATATAATTATTAGTCAAGTTAACATAAGAAGTATGAATATTGTAGGAATGATAAAAACTAATCAAGACCATTAATTTTGAATTTGAAATGTTGAGATTAGTTTGTGAAAAAATTATGTATAAAACAAAGGAAATGACAAAAAAAAAAAAGAATAACACATAATTGTTGATTTTCATTCATCATATGCAATGCACATGCAAATTTTTCCATCGTTTTAAAACATCTATTACATTTTTATACAACATTTGTTTTTTTTAATTACCTTAATAATGAGCGCTTTTTATCTTTAATATGAGTACTATATTGTTATAAAAAATTTTAAAAAATTGCTGTGTTTTTTTATACATTGTGTTTGTGTTATAGGTTATAGACATTGTGTTTTTTCTGCATTTTGTTTTATCCATTTATGTTATAGCATAGTGTCTTATCTAATTATGTTTTAGCATAGTGTTTTTTCCATTATCTCTTTTACATTATGTTATACGATTGTGTTTTGTCATTGTGTTTTTTTTCATATTGTTTTTTCCATTATGTTTTTTACATTGTGCTATTTCATAGTGTTTTCCATTATGTTTTTTCCGGTGACCGTTTTCCGATGACCTTTTCCGGTAATTTTTTCGGTGATTTTTTCAGTGAAATTTCTCAACGATTGTTTACCGGTGACTTTCCTACGACTTTTCCGGTGAAAATTTTCGGCGAGACTTCAGGAGACTTTCCCGGCAAGATGGGGGCAGTGGGTGACAATGGTGGTGGCAGTGGGCGATGGAGTGGTGGTGGTTGTAGAAGATGAGTGAAGATATAAGTGAGTTTTTTAGATTAATGTAAGTGAGTATTTGATATTAAAGTAAATGGATTTTTAATATTAAAGTATTATATATATTAAAAGGTAAATTTTAGTTAAGACACAAAAGTTACTGTTCATGAAAAATAATAAATCGGTTCCGAAGGATGACACCAACAACTCTAAGGATAAGGAAAAGCTGAAAACTGTTCCATATCCCGATGCTTTGTTGGCGCCATCAAAGGCGAAGATGGCATCAAAACGAGGCCCGCAACAAGAAGAAATGTGGGAAACGTTTAAACAAGTCAAAATTAACATTCCTCTTTTAGATGCCATAAAACAAATTCCCACCTATGCTAAGTATTTAAAAGAATTGTGCACACAGAAAAAGGAGTCATAAGATTCCTAAACAGATTGATTTTACCGACAATGTGAGTGCAATTCTTTCGGGTGCTCTTCCACCAAAGCTACAAGATCCAGGAACGCCCATTATACCCATTCAAGTGGGTGATTTTAAAATGACTCGGGCGCTTCTAGATCTTGGAGCTAGCATCAGTATTCTCCCGGGCAGTTTATACGACCAGTACGATTTTGGCCCGCTTCGTGCGGCTGCCACAACAGTTGTCTTGGCTGACCAGACACCGAAACTGCCCCGAGGAATATTGACCGACGTTAACGTCAAGGTGGAAGACTTTTACTTTCCAGTTGACTTTTTAGTCCTCGATTATGTTTCGGGTGAGAGGACTAAATAGCCTACGGTTATCCTCGGTAGACCATTTTTGGGTACCGCAAATGCCAACATTAATTGTAGAAATGGTACTGTTGACATGGTATTCGGTAACCGTAAGCTGAGAATTAATGTTTTCACACGTGGAGATAACTCTCCGGTCGATGACGAGTGCTTTATGGCAGATGTCATTGACGAGTGCATTCCGCTATACGACTCTGTCGTCAGTTTGGATGGCACAGCGGAGACGTGTTTTTTGTTTGATAGGTTACAGGTGGAAACAGACGAGTTGCTGGAAGAGGAGGAAAGACAAATGGAGATCGCAGCTGTGCGAGGAGACCGTCCACCATGGTCAGTTCAGGTGGAACCGCTTCCCGAGAAGATTGATACCGGGTTGAAACCATCAATGCTGGAAGCACCGAAAGTCAAGCTGAAAGAGCTCCCAAAGCATTTAAAATATGCTTTTCTTGGTAAGGATAATACATTGCCTGTTATTATAGCTTCTAACTTATCTGTTGAACAGGAAAATGCTTTGATGGAGGTGCTGGTTGCGAATAAAGAAGCAATCGGGTGGACGATAGCGGATTTGAAGGGAATCAGTCCCTCAATTGTGATGCACAAAATTTTAACAGACCCGGCTTTCAAACCCGCACACGATGCTCAGCGGAGGTTGAACCCGAACATGAGGGAAGTGGTGAAGAAGGAGGTGCTGAAATGGTTAGATAATGGTATTATCTTTGCCATATCAGACAGCACGTGGGTGAGCCCAACACAGACAGTACCGAAAAAGGCGGGCATCCAAGTCGTCAAGGACGACTCAGGTAACGAGGTCGCCACCCGGCCGGTAACCGGGTGGCGCATTTGTATTGATTATCGTAAACTGAACGCGGCAACATCAAAAGATCACTTTCTGCTTCCGTTTATCGATCAAATTGTCGAAAAGCTATCTGGTCAAAAATTTTATTGCTTTTTAGACGGGTATTCCGGGTATAACCAGATAGCTATTCATCCTGAAGATCAGGAAAAGACCACGTTTACGTGCCCGTGTGGCACATTCGGATTTAGGCGAATGCCATTTGGGTTATGTAACGCCCCTGCCACCTTTCAGAGGTGCATGATGAGTATCTTTTCAGATATGGTGGGGGAGTCTTTGGAAATTTTCATGGATGATTTTTTGATTTTCGGCACATCTTTCGAGTCATGTTTAAAACAACTCGAAAAAGTTTTGAAAAGATGTGTCGAAACGAATTTGGTTCTTAGTTGGGAAAAGAACCATTTTATGGTCCAAGAGGGAATTGTTTTGGGCCATGTCGTTTCGAGTCGGGGGATCGAGGTGGACCGGGCTAAGGTCCAAGTTATTTCTACTTTACCTCATCCCACAAATGTTAAAGGCATTAGATCATTTCTGGGGCATGCCGGGTTTTATAGACGGTTTATTAAGGGTTTTAGTGACATAACCAAACCCTTATGTAATTTATTGCTTAAGGATGCCCCGTTTGACTTTAATGATGAATGTGCTAAGGCCTTTGACATTTTGAAATTGAAATTAATTGAAGCCCCGATCTTGCAATCACCCAATTGGAGTTTGCCTTTTGAAATAATGTGTGATGCAAGTGACTACGCGGTCGGGGCTGTTTTGGGTCAACGGGTTAAAAAGAAACCCGTTTCTATATACTATTCAAGTAAAACCCTCTCGGATGCTCAATTAAATTATACCACAACGAGAAGGAGTTACTAGCAGTAGTATATGCTCTAGATAAATTCCGGTTTTATATTTGGGGTAGTAAAGTTATTATATATTCTGACCATTCTGCTGTCAGGTACCTCATGGACAAAAAGGATGCAAAACCGAGACTTATCAGATGGGTTTTGCTGTTGCAAGAATTTGATTTAGAGATTCGGGACAAGAAAGGGAGTGAAAATGTAGTTGCAGATCACTTGTCCCGAATTATGGTGGAAAATGGGAACACTGATGGGCCCATTAACGAGTCCTTCCCGGATGAGCACATCCTGACAGTTTCCCAAAATCCTTGGTTTGCTCACATTGTTAATTTTAAAGTTGCAGGTGATCTACCAGAGCATTGGCCATGGAGAAAGAAGAAACAGTTGATGACCCAAGCTAAACAGTATATCTGGGACGATCCGGATTTGTTTAAAATTAGTGCAGATCAGATGATCAGATAATGCATACCCGAGGAGGATGTCAGATCAGTTTTAGAACACGCGCATTCGTCTGCGTGTGGTGGTCATTTCAGTGGTCAGAAAACCGCTCGAAAAGTTTTAACGAGTGGTTTCTTTTGGCCTTCATTGTTTAAGGATGCTCACGAGTTCGCGACACACTGTTTAAAGTGTCAACAACTCGGGAATATTTCTAAGCGGGACGAGATGCCCTTGAACCCGATCCTAGTTGTTGACATTTTTGATGTATGGGGGATCGATTTCATGGGCCCGTTTCCGAATTCACACGGTAATTTGTATATCCTAGTGGCCGTCGATTATGTTTCTAAATGGGTTGAAGCGGTAGCCACTAGGACGAATGATCATATAGTCGTTTTCAATTTTGTTCAAAGTAATATTTTTTCGAGATTTGGAGTCCCCTGAACCATCATAATTGATGGGGGGTCTCATTTTAAGAATTTTAAATTCGGGAAATTGCTTAAACGATATGGTGTTGATCATAGGATTGCAACTCCTTACCATCCACAAACAAGTGGACAAGTTGAGGTTTCCAATAGGCAAATAAAACATATTTTACAGAAAACTGTTCGGACGGACCGAAAGGATTGGTCAACCAAGTTGACCGATGCCTTATGGGCCTACCGAACCGCTTATAAAACTCCAATTGGAACCACTCCTTATAGACTTGTGTATGGAAAGGATTGCCATTTACCGGTTGAAATTGCACAAAAAGCGTTTTGGGCTACTAAACAGGTCAATATGGATTATGATGATGCATGTAAAGCGAGAAAATTGTCTTTGTGCGAGATCGAGGAGTTGAGAGACGAGGCATACGATTGCGCGTCCGCTTACAAGGCGAAAATGAAGAAAGTTCATGATGCTAACATTCGGTTGAAGAATTTTGAAGTTGGTCAACGAGTATGATTGTACAACACGAGGACGAAGCTTTTCCCGGGTAAGTTGAAAAGTAAGTAGACGGGCCCGTATTTGATTGTAAGGGTTGGAAATCATGGTCAGTACGAGATTGAAGACTTTGATGATCATTTGAGGCAAGTGGTAAATGGCTATTGACTGAAGCCATATTTGGAGATGAAAGACATACACGAACTGGATAAGGAATCGGTGAATTTTATTGTAACTTCACCGGTTTATGAAGATAACTGAGTCCGAAGCATTGTCGAGCTGTAGACTTTAAATTCAGCGCTAATGGGAGGCAACCCGGGGTTTGTAAGTGTCTGTCCAGTTTATTTTAATTTTATTGAGTCGTGTACTAAGTGTCGTCTCGAGTTCTGTGCAGTAAACGCTAAGTGTGGGGAAGTTCGTTGAAGATTAAGAAAATAGAAGCATTGTTTATGCACGCGTATTCCAGGTATGTAACAGTATTTTGAGTCTTGCACGTGTCTGGGGTGATGTCGGGATGCCAAAAAGCTACATTTTTTTGAAAATTTTTGAATCTGTCAGAGAACCCATCACGCTACGCGATGGGCCTCTTATCATCTCCATCGCGTATCGCGATGAAGGATGGCACACATGGCAGGTGGCATCATCGCGATACGCTATGACTTAACAAAACACCCCATCGCGTATCGCGATGGGGTCAAACCCTAATTTGAAATTAATTGGGCGGCGTATCGCGATGGGTCTCCAACCTGGCCCATCGCAATGGGTCATGGTTTCACCCGAACCCGGTTCAGATGTTTATACCTTCTTCTTCCTCCTTTCTTTCTTCCCCGTCTTCTCCCTTCCCCATCTTTTCTTTCTTTCCGGCGAACCACCATTTTCTCACCCTCTCCACCACTGCCGCCACCGCACCCACCACTAGTCATCATCAACGTCACCACCCCGCCGTTTACCCCCACTCCTCCACCACCATCCCTCCGACGAATCACCACCACCATTCCGCACCTCCGCCGTTTACCCCACCACCACTGTAACCCACCACCACTACCCCTCCGTCTCCCTTATCTTCAGTCACATCACCACCATCACTCTGCCACCACCACACACAGTCACCACCGCTATCTACCTACCACCGCCGTACCTCTTTCCGGCCACCACCACTACTGGCCACTGCCGTTTATCCACCACCACACGACGCCCACTGTTATTACTATTACTCAGTTAACCGATGACAAGGTTTGTTAAGTTAATATTCTTATTTGATTTCGGTTCATTATGGTTGTAGGATTATTAGTGGGTTCATTCAGATTGAATAGTCGGGATGCTAGATTTGTTAGTTGTTTCGGGTGTGTCAGGACATCAGTTGGGATTATTAATACTTGCTTCGGGTTTGTGGTTACCGGGGTGTTCGGGTTGGTTATTCGGTTGCTAAATCAAGATTGTTTAATGTGTCGGGTCGGATTTTGACATTTGACATTTAAAAATCATTATGTTATTATAAACTAAATGATAGTGGTTGTTCTATATTAGATGATTTATATGAATGTAGTTTTAAAATACTTTATTAATACTTCAAAACCCGAATCGACATATCAGTTGTTGCTGTGCACGTTTTTCGAGACAGTTATTTTGTATGTTAGCTAGGTTGAGTCGCGTTTGATTGTGTGTTTGTTAACCGAGTCTCGGGGCCGCTCTGCTAGTTTGGCATTCATAAGTTTGATTGATTGGTTAATTGATTACCCGCCCGTACTCAATCTCCATTCGGGCGGGTTAATCTGGTTTTGAGAAATACGAACAGGGTATCCCCGAATTTTTCGTTTTTAATTATTTTTAGTTTTATTACTTTGTTAATATTATAATATTATTTAATTATGTGGGACAACCGCGACCGAAATGCTATAAGGTTGTCACCACATTGACCGTTGACATATCTAACTTATATGTTTGATTTTATAGATATGTCTAGGGCATCAGCGTCTTCGAGGCGCAAAAGACAGAGGACTAGGCCCCGCATCATTCGTTACGATGGTGACGAGGTGCCGATTATCGAGGGCGTTGACCGAGCGGATATTGTGGGCGATGGACACCGCACGCCTCATCAGGTGCTTAGATTTTATGATCCGTCTGAGGAGTACACCAGGTACACGCGGATGAGAGATATGCAGCTTTTACGTATGAGGACGTTTGATTGGGTTTTATTAGGTACTTTGGGGGCAGATACCACTATCCAGGGATTGATATCGGATCGGTGGCGGGCGGTACTCGAGTGTGACTCGATTTCATATGTCGAGCTCACACGCGAGTTTTACTCGACATTCTCATACACCGCCCCCGATTTCGACGAGCCGCATGCCGTGTCGTTCTCACTCGGATGACATGTGTATGAGATGTTGGTCCCTGATTTTCCTGTCGCGACGAGCTTCTACACACGAGAGGATGTTCAGGCCACCGCGTTTATATAAAGCTTCCGCGGATACACGACACATCAGCAGTAGGGTCGACCGTTTTGGCTCACTGAGCCTGATCTGGCTCAGTTTTGGGGGCAGATCGCGGACGGGGCCCATTCGAGTTCTGTGGTAGCATCCGCTATCAGGAACCCCGTCCACTGATACTTACACCGTATCGTTGCTTACACCATCGCTGGCCGTCATTCGGGCCGCGATAAGTGTAGCAACTTCGATTTGTTGTGCCTCCTTTCCATGATTAAGAGCAGGGAGGCCAACATCGCCATGCTGCTCCTTACATCGTTCGCACGAGTCCAGAGTATACATGGTGCATCGGCCTAGTTAGCATTGGGGCCGTACATTACCAGGATTGCAGAGACATTGGGCGTATTTGATAGATATCCGAGAGATTACTTCACTCTGGGCCCGGCTACAGAGACGTTTTCGTTGGCAGACACTCAAAGGATCGGGATTTGTACTTATGACGATCCACCGGTACTCATCCCAATCCGATAGGGCACAGGTACCACCACCAGTGGGTACTGCATCTGACGAGGCCATGCAGCGGGGGATTCCGACTCATCGTCAGCACATTCGGGTCCCGCGCATTGAGCGGCCTCAGCGGCAGCATTCGCTCAGATAGGAGTCAGCGTCATCATCTTCACAGCCGCACCAGCCAGTCACATTGGATATGATTTATCAGCGGCAGTTGGAGATCAAAGGCGGAACATGCCGGGGTGCAAATATTGCCCATAAGCGCATGACACTATTTAAAGCGACAATATTTAACAAACTCATTTCATTTCACAACATCGAAAATGTCACATAACGAAATATTCATAAGTCAATACAACAAAATATAACAAAATATAGCAAATCAAATATTGTTCATTTTTGCTAATATCCTAACGGTATTTGTGACGTTTTCTTCACCAAACTCCAAAATCAACCTAGATGCAAACCTGTAACATTTCATAAAATAAAGTTTATCAACACAAAGGTTGGTGAGCAATTCATAAGTTTGAACAATAGATATATAGTATGAAAAGCCATAAAACTAGTATACAAAAGTGATAAACACATAGGCAAATAAGCATAGAACACCAAATCGAGCAATTATTCAAGCATAGAACATGCCGGGGTGCAACGATTGCTCATAAGCGCATGACACTATTTAAAGCGACAATATTTAACAAACTCATTTCATTTCACAACATCGAAAATGTCACATAACGAAATATTCATAAGTCAAATACAACAAAATATAACAAAATATAGCAAATCAAATATTGTTCATTTTTGCTAATATCCTAACGGTATTTGTGACATTTTCTTCACCAAACTCCAAAATCAACCTAGATGCAAACCTGTAACATTTCATAAAATAAAGTTTATCAACACAAAGGTTGGTGAGCAATTCATAAGTTTGAACAATAGATATATAGTATGAAAAGCCATAAAACTAGTATACAAAAACCATAAATAATAGCTATAAACTTGGATAAATAGTTATCGCTAACAAGTTAGCGACACCCAACTATAAGGGGTTGCGAAATAGTTTAGGATTTTATAGTTATCGTTAATTGCATTACGTTAATGACACCTTGCCATGAGGGGTTGCCAAATGGTCTAGGATTTATAGTTCCACCATCCAAAAGCGATAAACACATAGGCAAATAAGCATAGAACACCAAATCGAGCAATTATTCAAGTAAAGTATACAACAACGTTTGTGGTTTAAGACCCAAGTAAAAAACATTTAGTTTAGATAAGATGAAATGTCACCCCCAAAATAAAAGATAGAAAACGGGGTATGAAGTTACTCACGTTCAAGTATAAAACTTGAACGATAAAAGATGAATAACCGGATGGATGAAGTTTAACGAGCAAGGCCTAAATGACAATAAAATCTTGGATTTAGAATGGTTGTCTTAAAGATCTTTAAATAAAATAATTGTTGCAAAAAGTAAACAATTAAAGTTTAAGGTTTAAAATGTAACTATTTAAGAATTTATAATAACAATCCTTTAAAAACGTAAGTTTGCTTGAAACCGGGTTAAAGTATCTAACCTTAATATTTACTTAACCAATGTTAAGTAATAAGGTGGGAAAAATGCTAAAATGCAAGTTCCTTTGGGACAAAGATACTAAAACGGGTCTTTAACGAGTGTTCGGGTTGTCGGTTCGGGTCTTGACAAATGGTCAAACCCAAAGTCAACTTTCCAACATATTAATTGTTATGAGATAACTCAATAAAATATACTAACACTTAACCAAGTATGTAGATCTATTGTTTAGAACTAACAACGCACGTTAAGCGAGTGTTCGGTTTTGTCGGTCCAAACTATGTGATGAGATCAAGTTGGATCCAACAATTCCAAGTACTTAAGAAAATAATTAAAATCAGTTTGTAAACTATTTTTAAAGAAATATACAAGTCTTGATAGCTAAAAACACACTTGTGTGTCTTAAGCGAGTAAAAGTCGGTATAGTTCGGTTTGGTTCGGTCTCCATCTCACAAATAGTTCATAGATGGTTTCTACATGCCCAAATATCATAGAACTTGTATATTGGTTTATAAATGAAGAAAACTTAAGTTTTACAACTAAAAAGTTAACTACAAGTCTTTTAAGCAAATGTTTCGGTTTAGTTCGGTTTCCATCTCCCAACGAGTTCATAGATGGATTCCATATGCTTAATATCAAAGAACTTGTAAAAATGATTTTTGAAACTCAAATCTAGCAATAAACATGTTTAAACAACTATTTTAACAAAACTAGTAAACAAAAGTTCGGTTTCCGGTTTGGACTAGTTTCGGTTAAACCGAGGTTAGTCTTATACAAACCCACACCATGGAACTTGTAAATAAGAAGAACAAACTAAAAAGGGTTAGAAGTTAGTCATAAGTGATATGTATAATAAGTTATGTGTGTGTAAATATATATCAAGAACACGAAGTCCTCCATGAAGCCTTGCCTTATGACATTCGAAACTTAACCAACCGGAGTCGGTGAAGTAACAAATAAAGGAAACAAGGGGTGTGTATTATATGTATGTTGTACCACCATATTCAAGTGTTAGTAATATTAGATGAACAAGTTAAAATGAAAGACTATAGTTAGTTGACCTTAAGAAATTAAAGTAACAAAATGTTGAAGATGAATACTTGGATTTGAGGGAGATTTTGGAGAAGATGAACAACCAAAATGGTGTATGGATCCTTGATTTTATAATGGTAAGAGTATGGTTCTTATAAATAGGGTAAAGATGCATGTGATGGTTGAAATGGTCAAACAAGTTTTTGGTAAATGGCAATAATAGTCCCCAAAGTTTGGTTTAAGTCATTTTAAGGAGTTTTAAGGACCAAAAAGAATGTTTTCAAGACCCAACTAGTGTAAAACAATATTGTAACATAAAATCCATTATTTTGATTATATCATAAGCTTTGGCTTGCAAAATGGTCGGTTTACATGATAAACGAATACAAAAACGAATACAAACGAGACCCGAAATTGACGAATGTCACAGTATCCCCTACTTTAGGAAATTTCGTCCCGAAATTAAGTTGACGATGATGATGCAAACAAGTGTGGATACTTCTCCTTCGTTGTGTCTTCTCGTTCCCAAGTGAACTCCGCCACGCCGTGATTCCCATCGAACTTTTACTAACCGAAAACTACTACGCTTGGTTTTCTTCTCGTTACGATCCAAATTCTCAACGGGTCGTTCAACCATAATCATAGACTTATCAACATGAACTTCGTCAAGGGGTATATGGAGATTACCCTTGGCTAGGCACTTTTTAAGATTCGAAACATGAAATGTCGGATGAACACCGGCAAGTTCTTGCGGTAGTTTAAGTCGATACGCTACTTTCCCAACACGCTCAAGAATTTTGAAAGGACCAACGAAACGAAGAGCTAGTTTACCCTTCTTTCCAAAACGGACTACCCCCTTCCAAGGGGATACTTTTAGAAGGACAAGATCGTCAACATTAAAATCGATCGGTTTTCGCCGTTTGTCGGCGTAACTCTTCTGACGATCTCTAGCGGCTAGGAGATTCTTACGGATTTGATTAATGACATCGGTGGCTTCTTGGACCATTTCGGGTCCCGTGATTTGAGCTTCACCGATTTCGTTCCAACAAATCGAGGAACGACATTTACGACCATAAAGAGCTTGAAAATGAGCCACATCAATGCTAGAGTGGTAGCTATTGTTGTAGGAGAACTCGATGAACGGAAGATGAGAATCCCAATTCCCACCGAAATCAAGAACACATGCTCGTAATCCTCGAGGGTTTGGATTGTACGTTCAGATTGACCGTCCGTTTGAGGATGATAAGCAGTGCTAAGATCGAGACATGTTCCCAAAGCTTCTTGAAGTGAACGCCAAAAATGAGAGGTAAAACGGGCATCGCGGTCGGAGATGATAGACAATGGCAAACCGTGTCAGCATACGATTTCCCTAACATAGATTTGAGCAAGCTGCTCGACAGAATACTTCTCGCGGATCGGAATGAAATGAGCAGATTTGGTTAATCGATCGATGATCACCCAAATGCTATCGTTGCCCTTTTGGGTTTTAGGTAGTTTGGTAATAAAGTCCATGGCAATGTCTTCCCATTTCCACACGGGAATCGGTGGTTGCTCGAGTTGACCAAAAGGTCTTTGATGTTCGGCTTTGACTTTCGAGCAAGTAACACATTTAGATACAAACAACGCTACGTCCTTTTTCATACCCGGCCACCAAAAGGTAGCACGAAGATCGAAATACATATTATCTGCACCGGGATGAACGGAATAATGCGAATTATGAGCTTCGTCGAGAATACAAGTACGAAGGTCATCGCGATCGGGAACCCACAAACGATTGAGAAAATACAAAAGGCCATCGGGTTTGGTTTCGAGTTGAAGTTCGGATCCACATGACATTTCGTCGTACATATTACCTTCTTCGACGGAGGTGCGTTGAGCTTGAAAGATACGAATTTGAATATCGGTTTGAACAATGACGCTTAGAAGTAGAACGGATTTAACATTAACCTTTCGACTTAGGGCGTCGGCGACAAAATTCGCTTTACCGGGGTGGTAGCGAATCTCGCAATCGTAATCACTAAGTAATTCGGCCCATCGTCGTTGTTCCATGTTGAGATCTTTTTGGTCGAAAATGTGTTGAAGGCTTTTATGATCGGTTAAAACCACACATTTTGTACCATAAAGGTAATGTCTCCAGATTTTGAGAGCGGAAAACGACGGCACCAAGTTCGAGATCGTGAGTCGTATAGTTCTTTTCGTTGACCTTAAGTTGCCTTAATGCGTATGCGATTACCTGACCTCGTTGCATGAGAACACAACCAAGGCCTTGATGGGAGGCATCGCAAAATACAACAAAATCGTGGTTTCCATCGGGAAGGGTTAGAATAGGAGCATTGCAAAGCATGTTCTTGAGAGTACAAAAGGCTTCCTCCTGCTTTGAAACCCAATCGAAGGGTTGTCCCTTATGGGTGAGAGAGGTAAGAGGCAAAGAGATCTTGGAAAAATTCCGAATGAAACGCCGATAATATCCGGCCAAACCGAGGAAGGATCGAATTTCCGTAGGAGTCGTTGGAGTTTTCCAATCCTTAACGGCCTCAATTTTAGCTGGATCAACATGAATACCTTTGTCGTTTACGATATGTCCCAAAAATTGAACTTCCTCGAGCCAAAATTCACATTTGGAGAATTTGGCATAGAGTAGTTCGTTTCTAAGGAGTTCGAGAAAGGAACGCAAATGATGTTCATGTTCGGCTTTGGATTTAGAAAAGATAAGGATGTCATCAATAAAGACAATAACGAATTTATCAAGGAATGGTTTGCAAACGTGGTTTATGAGGTCCATAAATACCGTGGGTGCATTTGTTAACCCGAAGGGCATAACCAAAAATTCGAATTGTCCATATCGAGTACGAAAGAGGTTTTTGGAATGTCTTCTTCGCGAACACGCAATTGATGATAACCCGATCGAAGGTCAATTTTGGAGAAACAAGTTGCACCTTGAAGTTGGTCGAATAAGTCGTCGATACGTGGCAATGGATAACGATTTTTAATAGTAAGCTTGTTAAGTTCACGATAATCAATGCGCATACGAAACGAACCATCCTTCTTTTTCACGAAGAGAACGGGAGCGCCCCAAGGAGAAGAGCTTGGACGAATGAAACCTTTATCGGAAAGTTCTTCGAGTTGGTTTGATAGTTCTTGAATTTCCGACGGGGCTAGACGATAAGGAGCCTTGGCCACGGGCATCGCGCCGGGCACAAGATCTATTTGGAATTCAATCGGACGAACGGGATGAAGACCGGTAACATCATCGGGAAAGACATCAAGGAAATCACGAACAATAGGAATATCTTGGATCTTATTTTCCCTTTTATCTTTTGTCACCGAGAGAGCTAGAAACGGAACGTACTTTTGGCGTAAGTACTTTTGCGATTGAGCACATGACATAAGGTTTAGCCTTCGTGACGTTGTGTTTCCAAAGACCTTAAGAATTTTACTGTTGACGAGCGGGATGCGAATGAATTTATCAAAACAAACGACTTCGGCACGGTGCAAAGATAACCAATCCATGCCTACTATTATATCGAAGCTACCCATTTGCATCGGGATGAGATCAATGGAGAATTTATGCTTAGAAAGAATAAGAGAACAATCGCGGACGACGGAATTGATGGTAATAGAATTTCCATTGGCGACTTCAACAGAGAACGGTCGGGAAAGCTTAGTTCGAGGCATTACAAGTTTCGACTCAAATTTCAAAGAAATAAAACTTCTATCGGCACCGGTATCAAATAAAATAGAAGCCAAATGATAGTTCACCAAAAACATACCGTTCACAACATCGTTTGCCACTTCAGCTTAATTTGCATTCATCATAAAAGCTCGCCCTTGATTACCATGGTTGACTTGAGGTGCTTGTTGTGGAGGTGGAGGTGGTGCTTGGATTGCTTGGATGGGTTGGATGAGTGGTGCATTGAGTTGGGGAATTTGGGGTTGATAGGTTTGGACTTGGTAAGCTTGGGTTTGGTAGTAAGGTACAGTCATGGTTTGGTTAGCAAAGGTGAGGCGAGGGCAATTGTTACGGAAATGGTTTGGATCTCCACAATTGTAACAAGCTCGGGGTGGTTGGGGTTGGTTTGGTGGGTAGGGTGCATATCGGTTTTGGGAATTTCGGGGAAAAGTTCTTGGTTGGTTTGGTTGGTTAGGTTGGTTGGGTTGGGTTCGTAGTGGGGATCGGCATGTGGTATTGAGATGGCCAAGTCGGTTACAAATGGTACATTGGCGGCAAGGCGAGTTTGTTGGGTGGTGAAGTTGGCAAGTGTTACATAGCGGGGAGTTCCCACCATAAGGTTTTCGGTTTTGAGGGAGGGTTTGGGTTTGTCTTTGTGGTTGAGGTTGGGTGACGGCATAATTTCGGTAGTTGGTTTTGGGTTTCTTTTTATTGTTGTTGTAGTTGTGTCGGGAAGAGTTTGAGTAGTTAATGGCTTGAGGTGTGGGTTCAACCTTGGTTTGGGGAGCGGGCTCGGGCTTGTCTTTCTCACTTGCTTTCTTGAGGGTTAGGGTACCCGCCTTCACGTGATTTTCCGATAGCCAACCGGCTAATGTGATGGCTTCCTCAAGGTTCGCGGGTTTGCTACTCATGACCGAGTCCCGGATTTTCATCGGTTAACCCCCAATATATTTATCAATTTCACGTTCGGTTGGGTAACCAAATGGGGTACAAGGATGCTCAACTCATAGAAACGGAGTGAGTAAGCGGCGTTATCACCACTTTCTTGCTTTAGGTTCCAAAATTCTTTCTCAAGCTTTTGGAGCTCGTGTTTGGGACATAATTTCTTCTTCATAAGCGCTTTGAGCTCGGCCCATGAAAGAGCCATGGCCACATCCGTACCTTGGAGGTGCATAACACTACCCCACCATGTTAGGGCGGTTCCCCTAAACATGCTTGAAGCGAAGTTTGTCTTTTTCGCTTCGGGGCATTCGCTGTGTAAAAACACATTCTCCACAGATTCGAACCATTGCAACAAGGTAGTCGCACATTTGGTTCTAAAGAATTCGGCCGGGTTGGCACTAGTAAATTGTTTAAGCAGGTAGGATGCGGGTTTGGGTTCAATAGGTGCAACAACGGGTGCGGTTTGCTTTGCTTGTATTTGGATCATAAGTTCAGGAATCACATAGGCCATTTTCTTGGTGACAAGAGCGGCCATACGTCGGGTGGAGTCCCATCGCGATTGGCGTCTTAGCGAAGGCATGCTAAAATTTATAAAGAAAATGGGATAAGTTTTGGGTAAAGGAAATGAATACCAAGGGGTATAAAATAAAATAAGATTTCGATTTTTTTGATTTTGTGAATCCGAGAGTTAGTATGGAGAAGATGTTAGTGTTAGAATATAAAACTTTGTTTATAAATAACAAAACCGTAAACAAAACGTAAATGATTTAGAGATAGTTAAAGCTTTAAATTTTGAGATTTTTGAGATTTTATAGAGTCGGAAAAATCGCGCGTGAAATCACCACGAATTGATATTCCAACACTAAGTAAAATGTTTTATAAAACACCATGTTGGAGTCTAAACATGTGCACGAGATCACCGCGACTTTTTCATGTTTTAGACTCAAATAACAATGATAACACAATAAATCGAGATACAACGTCATGTCAAAACACTAGCACACGAACCACCGTAGTACTATTGTTTTAACACCGAAAATTAGGATGGCGACCGGAACGCTCGCATTCGACTACTTAAAGAATTGACATTTATAACACGGTTTATGGCCTAGAAAACGAGCATTATAACTCAACCATCCCAGGTAAGTAAATCACCTTCGATCCTTGGAATCTTTTTGTCAAATGGTCATTTTATAATGTCTCGTTTTTTATGATGGCTACAAAGCCGATATAAACGCAACCTTTAAGGGATTTGAAACAACGGGATCCAAGTTAATCTTGTAATCCATAAAACACAATGAAAATCTACTTTTTGCGTTGTAAGGTAAGGATACCTTGGAAATACTATGATAGTGTGTGTACGTGAACATTTAGGATATTGGTGAATTTTAAACAAGTTTATAAATAAACATGCGATATGAACAATTAAATAGAGTAAACACGTATGAACACACGTATAGGACCCTAAGCATAACAATTCTAGGTCATTACGTCTAACCACCTACCTTAATTGTCATGGCTCTGATACCAATCTGTCACACCCCGACCAAAGACGGCGGAACATGCCGGGGTGCAACGATTGCTCATAAGCGCATGACACTATTTAAAGCGACAATATTTAACAAACTCATTTCATTTCACAACATCGAAAATGTCACATAACGAAATATTCATAAGTCAAATACAACAAAATATAACAAAATATAGCAAATCAAATATTGTTCATTTTTGCTAATATCCTAACGGTATTTGTGACATTTTCTTCACCAAACTCCAAAATCAACCTAGATGCAAACCTGTAACATTTCATAAAATAAAGTTTATCAACACGAAGGTTGGTGAGCAATTCATAAGTTTGAACAATAGATATATAGTATGAAAAGCCATAAAACTAGTATACAAAAACCATAAATAATAGCTATAAACTTGGATAAATAGTTATCGCTAACAAGTTAGCGACACCCAACTATAAGGGGTTGCGAAATAGTTTAGGATTTTATAGTTATCGTTAATTGCATTACGTTAATGACACCTTGCCATGAGGGGTTGCCAAATGGTCTAGGATTTATAGTTCCACCATCCAAAAGCGATAAACACATAGGCAAATAAGCATAGAACACCAAATCGAGCAATTATTCAAGTAAAGTATACAACAACGTTTGTGGTTTAAGACCCAAGTAAAAAACATTTAGTTTAGATAAGATGAAATGTCACCCCCAAAATAAAAGATAGAAAACGGGGTATGAAGTTACTCACGTTCAAGTATAAAACTTGAACGATAAAAGATGAATAACCGGATGGATGAAGTTTAACGAGCAAGGCCTAAATGACAATAAAATCTTGGATTTAGAATGGTTGTCTTAAAGATCTTTGAATAAAATAATTGTTGCAAAAAGTAAACAATTAAAGTTCAAGGTTTAAAATGTAACTATTTAAGAATTTATAATAACAATCCTTTAAAAACGTAAGTTTGCTTGAAACCGGGTTAAAGTATCTAACCTTAATATTTACTTAACCAATGTTAAGTAATAAGGTGGGAAAAATGCTAAAATGCAAGTTCCTTTGGGACAAAGATACTAAAACGGGTCTTTAACGAGTGTTCGGGTTGTCGGTTCGGGTCTTGACAAATGGTCAAACCCAAAGTCAACTTTCCAACATATTAATTGTTATGAGATAACTCAATAAAATATACTAACACTTAACCAAGTATGTAGATCTATTGTTTAGAACTAACAACGCACGTTAAGCGAGTGTTCGGTTTTGTCGGTCCAAACTATGTGATGAGATCAAGTTGGATCCAACAATTCCAAGTACTTAAGAAAATAATTAAAATCAGTTTGTAAACTATTTTTAAAGAAATATACAAGTCTTGATAGCTAAAAACACACTTGTGTGTCTTAAGCGAGTAAAAGTCGGTATAGTTCGGTTTGGTTCGGTCTCCATCTCACAAATAGTTCATAGATGGTTTCTACATGCCCAAATATCATAGAACTTGTATATTGGTTTATAAATGAAGAAAACTTAAGTTTTACAACTAAAAAGTTAACTACAAGTCTTTTAAGCAAATGTTTCGGTTTAGTTCGGTTTCCATCTCCCAACGAGTTCATAGATGGATTCCATATGCTTAATATCAAAGAACTTGTAAAAATGATTTTTGAAACTCAAATCTAGCAATAAACATGTTTAAACAACTATTTTAACAAAACTAGTAAACAAAAGTTCGGTTTCCGGTTTGGACTAGTTTCGGTTAAACCGAGGTTAGTCTTATACAAACCCACACCATGGAACTTGTAAATAAGAAGAACAAACTAAAAAGGGTTAGAAGTTAGTCATAAGTGATATGTATAATAAGTTATGTGTGTGTAAATATATATCAAGAACACGAAGTCCTCCATGAAGCCTTGCCTTATGACATTCGAAACTTAACCAACCGGAGTCGGTGAAGTAACAAATAAAGGAAACAAGGGGTGTGTATTATATATATGTTGTACCACCATATTCAAGTGTTAGTAATATTAGATGAACAAGTTAAAATGAAAGACTATAGTTAGTTGACCTTAAGAAATTAAAGTAACAAAATGTTGAAGATGAATACTTGGATTTGAGAGAGATTTTGGAGAAGATGAACAACCAAAATGGTGTATGGATCCTTGATTTTATAATGGTAAGAGTATGGTTCATATAAATAGGGTAAAGATGCATGTGATGGTTGAAATGGTCAAACAAGTTTTTGGTAAATGGCTATAATAGTCCCCAAAGTTTGGTTTAAGTCATTTTAAGGAGTTTTAAGGACCAAAAAGAATGTTTTCAAGACTCAACAAGTGTAAAACAATATTGTAACATAAAATCCATCATTTTGATTATATCATAAGATTTAGTTTACAAAATGGGTCGGTTTACATGATAAACGAATACAAAAACGAATACAAACGAGACCCGAAATTGACGAATGTCACAAGAGGGCCCGCTGGGCCCTCTATGATGAGTATTTTTGTTTATTATTTGTTGCTTCGTAGGTACCGCTCCCACAGTCTTTGATCATTGCGGTAGACCCGCCGGTGGATCCGCAGGAGGAGGCAGATGATGATCCGCCAGTACAGTAGCTTTTTGGTTACCCTTTTTCACTTTATTTTGTTTTTATTAGTATCATAGTCTGTATTATATTATATTATATTTTGGGGGATCATGTTTGGGTAACTGGTTGGGATTATATGTTTATATATCTTTTGATTGCTGCTGTGTTTTACTTTATTTGTACATTTTGTTGTAATCGAACTTTGTGGGTATAGTTCACTATAAACCCTCATGAGACCCCACTCTTCCTCCCGGGCTACCGGGGGGTTTACAGGGCTTGTTGCATATGCTAAATGCAATCGTGATTCCTACGAAAGTGAGTTAGGTCTTTTAACGTTTTTAACTAACTTAACAGAATTTATTATGAAATGAATTAATTTGGCTCGGTAATTGTTTTTAATTAAATTAAAAATTATTCATTTTCGAAACTCTTAAAAGACCTATTTCTTACACTTGTGAGAAGCTTGCTTCTACACATCTCGAGATTTTGCAGGTTCGATTGTCAGTTTGGTAATTGGATGAGACTAGAGTACACTAGTGTTTTTGAGAGTTCTCGGGCCGACTGGTCCTTCTCCAGTCACGTTGATATCAGGTGATTTCAGTTTCATAATTTCATTATGTTTATTATTTTAAACGTTAAAAGTATAATTGTATAATTGTTATTAGAACCGCCACACATAAGCCCCGAAATTTTAAAAATTTCTTAATAGTCAAAAAGTCAATTTCAACCCCGTCCCTCAAGTGTTCATTAATCGTTATATCATTTTTAACTTTGAGGACAATGTTAAGTATTCTTACATTGAGGACAATGTAAACCTTAAGTGTGGGGATGGGAAAAATGTGACACTCGTCAATTTCAGGTTAACTCCGTTAATTCAAACTCCGTCAATTCAAACTTAAGATCACTTGATCTATAACGCACATCTCATTACATTTAAACTAGGGTTTTAAATGACGCTTGACAATCACTACACATGTAGTTTTTCGGGATTGCACCGAAACGCAAACGAGTTGATGCAACCATTGGTGAATAAACGACAAACATCCAAACAATAAGTATTTGAGAATTATGTGTTAGGTTTATGTGTTATTTGATATTCATATGTAAAACATTAACTCAAGATGCAAAAGTCTATGTTATGCTAGAAATTGATTAATTAGAAGCTTAAGGGGGTTAAGTGTAACATAATTATATATATAAACAACATATTAATAACCTAAACCCTAATCCCTTCTCTCCCTCCCCTCTCACCTGGCGGCAGCCCCCCTCCCCTCTCCTCTCTCGTCGACCGAGCCACAAGGCACACACACACACGTATACAAGTAGTTTCAAGCTTGATCGAAGAGTTAAGAAGCTAATTAGGTAATATAAACACCATATCTAATCCATTCTATCATTTAATTGTATGATTAAACCTGTAATCATAAACCCTAAGTGTTAAATATGTTGTTTGTTGATGATTTAGGGTTACATGCATGATTGTTAGTTCATAGGTTAATTGTTTATTGAGTTTTGATGAAAACTGATGCTGGACAGATTATTGAATTCGTGTTTGAACGGCTGTAACTCGATGTTAATGTTATGTTTTGGTACGATTGTTGATTCTACAGTATACTAGGTCGAGTCTAGTTTCTGAAAAGTCTGAGTTTGTAATTTGTGAACGTATAAAAGTCTGTTTTTATTATTTTACAAAACTGTTGTGCAAGGCTGATTTGGGAGACCTGCTGTTAGGCTGTTTTGCGACTATGATATCTCGTAAACTACAAGACCAAATGGGTTGGTTCCACTTCTGAAAGAAAATACATTGAGTTAGGAACCTAACCCAATTGGTCTTGCATTAATTGGATTTTTCATTTAACGGGAATAACAAATAAAATTCTGTTGCGCATGATTTTGACTGCTGTGAGTTTACTGTAATGTTTTGATCATTGTGAGTAAACTATGTGGAATAAAAATACAATAAATATAGTTCTGGAAACCTAACTCATACATTCTTTTGTGACGATTTTTGGTGAATTAATTGATATGCTACGATCTGTTGAATAGAGTAATCTTTCAAGTAGAATTCTGTCTTGATAAAACTAGCTGCTGAACAATGTGAAAATACATGAAACATGCTTGTTGTTAAATAATTGCTACGTTTATGACCAAATTGCCCTTGTGGGGAATAATTTCTAGTAATGTACAATACTAATACTTGACACGTAAATAGTTGTTCATACATGTAACGTATCACCAATGTGTTTGTTGAGTCACACACAATTCACAAACGAAACACGAAACGTATCTTATGCATAGGTATTATGTGCCGAGTCTAGAGACTCAATAATAGTTCCAACACTTAGAAAATCTCATTCTTGTTTTATAACGCTAGTGAGGATTTTATGTGACGCGCATCTCTTGGTTGACTTGTTTTTGAGTTCTTCGCAAACAGTGAGTTTCACGTTTCCCTTTTAACTCTTTTAAACGCTTTTTCACTTGGGGGAGAATACATACTCCGAAACGCTTTTAGATTTTGTTATTAGATTATATATCACTTGTAAAGGCTAAGTGGCAAACGAAACAACAAAAGTCCTTCATACACATCGAACTGTTTAGTATTGGATAATAGCGAGTCACTGTTGAGTAGTACTACTGGGTTTGACAAACCCCACCCAACGCTAAACTCGACTGGAGGTCGAGCGGGTGTAATCTTGGCTAACACATTTTCCATGGTCTGGATAGACATGGTGGCAAGGCAATTGATAAACAGTCAGCTTCGGTGTCGAACACTTAGTAATACTTTTTTTATAGGCTAGCTACCTATAGATATATAATTGATTTAACATTATCTGGTAACGCAAACGCAAAACGCAAGACGCAAACGCAAACGCAAACGCTTTATTTATATAAACTTGTGAACTCACCAACCTCGTGTTGACACTTTTAGTAAGTTATTCTCAGGTAGCCGAGGCGAGCGCGCGGTATAGGAACATGCATTACATTGAACTCTATCGTTTTTGTAAACTTGCTTTTAAACTGTCATTAATTGGGTTTTAAGTCGTCCTGCGTGACGCAACACTTGGCTTATGAATTTACGCTTCCGCACTTATTTACACTTAAATGTTTTCGTGTTTTGAAAACTTTACTTATGATGTTTGATTATAACTAATGATTCTGATCCTGTTAGTTCACACCCTCTGACGGTAAAACTCCGTTAGTGGATTTTGAGGGTGTGACAGATTGGTATCAGAGCCATTGGTTATAGCGAATTAGAAATTGCATGCATACTAGACTATAACCGCAACGACCCGTTAGTTATGATCTTACGCACTGCATATAAGTATATAGATATGTTATATATTTAGTTACTCATTTTCTTTATCTCTTAACCTCATTCATTCGTACGCGCGTAACCCATACACGACTTATCCTGTAAGGATGACGACGCCATCGTCATCATCATCCGACCCAATGTCTCACGCCCCTGGAAAGGAACCGCAGCTACCTGCCTCATCGCCACCCCGAGTAGTCCCGGAACTAGAAGCCCCTGCACCGAAGAGGTATCGCCTGTCTGGAGGAATGTACGACGACGACGTTAGCTGGGATTTTTACCCGAGTCTGATCAGACGTATGGTTTATCGCGAACAAGTTCCCCCACTACCTCACCCGAGTCGTCCTGCTTACCCCAACACCCTACCACCCATAACCGAACCTATAGAGCGAGTTCTCGCAGCTGTTGTTTCTTGTTTAGAACGTGACGCGAGTTTTATGCGCTCGACAAGAACGAACGTTTCCGGATTGATAAGAGATGGAACCGAGGCTAGGGAAGAAATTTCCCGCCTCACGGGGCTATGAAGGAAATGCAGGATACTAATGATCAGCAGATGAAGATTATGAACAAAATGCAAGCAGAGATGATAGATATGCGTGACCAAATTTTTAGTGCAAGAGCCCTTGCAGCGACAGCTCTAGCCCGCTGCGACACACTAGGGGCGCAGATTGCCCCGGATGCAGAAGAACCTGAGGAAGAACCCGAGGAAGATACTGAGGAGGATGCACACTCGAACGTGTTCTCAGGCGACGACATCTCAGGATGATAACACCTAGATGTCTAGAAGAAACGCTGGACACGGTCGCGGTAACATCAACCTAACCGCGGCAGAAGTCCAAACCCTATTGAATGACCATGTGGCGGCAGCTCTAGCCGCACATGTTCAGAATCAAGCCGGAGGTCCAACTGGAACGTGTACTTTCAAGAACTACCTGGATTGCAAGCCCAATTCGTTTAAGGGCACTGAGGGAGCCATAGGTTTCCTGCGTTGGGCTGAGAAGGCAGAATCAGCTTTTGAGATGTGTAACTGTCCACCCGCTAGTAGGGTCAAATTTGCTGCAGGAACACTGGAAGATTCTGCTCTCACTTGGTGGAACTCCAATGTGCAAATTCTTGGATTGGAATTGGCTAACGCTATGAACTGGGAAGAGTTCAAGAATATGATGCGGGAAGAGTATTTTCCTAGAGAGGAGATCGCGAAGTTGGAATCTGAGTTTTGGTCGTTGAGAATGGTGGGTTCCGAGATTGAAGCTTACACCACCCGTTCTCATGAGCTAGCAGTGATGTGTCCACGGATGGTAGACCCGCCAAGTAAGAGGATCGAGATGTATATCGATGGGTTGGTACCACAAATTCAGGGTATGGTGACGTCTTTTAAACCGGCTACAATTCAACAAGGAATCTGGTTAGCTCACAAACTGATGGATCAGGCAGTGACCCAAGGTGCGTTACCACATAGAGGTTCAAACTCTAAAACCCGTGACAACCCTAGCACTGACAACAACAACAACCCGAATAATGGAAAGAGGAAATTTGACAACATCAGGTCCTCATCCTCGAACCTCCCACAGCAACAACACTACCATAAGCCCGAACTCACTCGGAGCTTCAATAATCAGAGTTCCAACAATAACAACAACGGTGGCGGACAGGGTTCGAGCAGCTATGCTGGGAAACACCCGAAATGCAACAAATGCAACTATCACCATGCTGGGCCTTGCGACCGTATCAAATGTCTGAGATGCAGAAAAATGGGTCATCAGGCCAAGGAATGTAGGGGAGACCTAGCGGCAAAGGGTGCTCATAAACATCCTACTGCGACTAAAGGGTGTTTCGAGTGTGGTCAAGAGGGTCATTTCAGGAAGGATTGTCCCAAACTGAAGCAGAATGAGAACAATGAAGGCAATAACAGTGGCGGGAGCAGTGGTAAAGGTAGAGCATTCGTCATTGGGTCGGGCCAGGCCCGCAACGATCCGAATGTGGTTACTGGTAACTTTCCTGAACGACTGTTTTGCTTATGTTTTGTTTGACACTGGAGCTGATAGGAGTTTTGTATCGAAAGCCTTTAGTAAACTCTTAGACTTAACTCCAACCCCGTTAGATGCTAAGTTTCCTGCTGAATTAGCTGACGGTAAGTCTATAGAAACAACTCATGTACTTGCGGGATGAAAGTTGAAACTGTCAGGTCATACTTTTGATATCGACCTCATACCTTTTACACTTGGTAGTTTCGATGTCGTTGTCGGCATGGACTGGCTATCCGAGAACCGAGCGGAGATTATATGTCACGACAAGATAGTCCACATCACTACCCCTTCCGGCGAGATCATTTCGATCCAGGGCGAGAAGAGAGGCATGACCACCAGCGTCATCATCCTCATGAAGGCGCAGAAATATTTACGAAAGGGTCATCCGGCGATTTTAGCCCATATTGTCGAGAAACCCGCGGAGGAGAAACAAATCGAAGACATACCGATTGTGCGAGATTTTCCAGAAGTCTTCCCGGAGGATTTTCCTGGACTCCCACCTATTCGACAAGTCAAGTTCCAAATCGAATTGACCCCCGGTGCAGCACCCATAGCTCGAGCTCCGTATCGGCTCGCACCGGCAGAGCTTCAGGAGTTGTCCACTCAATTGCAAGATTTGTTGGATAAAGGTTTTATCCGACCTAGCTCATCACCATGGGGAGCCCCTGTCTTATTTGGCCGAAAGAAGGACGGGACTTTCCGCATGTGCATCGACTACCGAGAGCTGAACAAGGTGACGATCAAGAACCGTTATCCCTTACCCCGAATTGATGATCTGTTCGACCAACTTCAAGGATCGAGTTACTACTCAAAGATCGATCTGAGATCTGGTTACCATCAATTAAGAGTGCGCGAAGAAGATATTTCAAAGATGGCATTCAGGACTCGGTATGGTCACTACGAGTTTTCAGTTATGCCTTTTGGCTTAACCAACGCACCAGCCGTATTTATGGATCTCATGAACAGAGTATGCAAGGCGTACCTCGACAAGTTTGTGATTGTCTTTATTGATGATATCCTCGTCTACTCCAAGGACAAGACTGACCACGAAGAACACTTGAGGTTAATTCTGAAATTACTAAATAAGGAACAACTGTACGCTAAACTCTCGAAATGCGAATTTTGGCTTCGCGAGGTTCACTTCTTAGGACATGTGATCAATGAGAATGGTATCCATGTCGATCCCGGCAAAGTAGAGGCCATCAAAAACTAGGAAGCACCTAAGACACCGACTGAGGTGCGATAATTCCTTGGACTGGCCGGCTACTACCGGCGTTTTATCGAGGGATTTTCAAAGATTGCTCAACCCCTCATCGCTTTGACTCACAAGGGTACTAAGTACAATTGGGGTGACGCGCAAGAATCCGCTTTCCAACTGTTGAAAACCAAACTCTGTAGCGCCCCTATTCTAGCCCTTCTCGAGGGAACAGAAAATTTTGAGGTACATTGTGACGCATCGATACAAGGTCTCGGTTGCGTGTTGATGCAACTCGAGAAAGTTATAGCCTATGCCTCTCGACAACTACGGATTCACGAGAAGAACTACACGACCCATGACTTGGAACTCGGAGCTGTGGTGTTTGCTCTTAAGATATGGAGGCATTACTTGTACGGTACCAAGTTTACCATTTACACCGACCAGAAGAGTCTCCAACATATCTACGATCAGAAGGAGCTGAACATGCGACAGCGTCGTTGGGTCGAGCTGCTTAAGGATTATGATTGTGCCATCAAGTACCACCCTGGAAAGGCCAATGTAGTGGCCGACGTTCTCAGCAGAAAAGAAACCGATAAACCAAGGCGAGTGTGAGCATTACAACTCACGATTCATGCCAACTTACCCGATCAGATTCGCGATGCGCAACTCGAAGCCTTGAAAGATGATAATCTCCCATCAGAACTCATGCGGGGCATGGACAAGCAACTTGAAACCAAATCGGACGGGGTCCGATATTTTGAAAACCGGATTTGGGTTCCACAATACGGAGAGTTGAGAACTCTAGTGATGGACGAAGCACACAAGTCCTGATATTCCATCCACCCTGGCTCAGATAAAATGTACCATGACCTGAAAGCAATTTACTGGTGGCCAAACATGAAAGCCGACATTGCCACGTACGTGAGCAAATGCTTGACTTGTGCAAGAGTCAAAATAGAATATCAAAAACCATCTGGTCTACTACAGCAACCGGAACTTCCAACGTGGAAATGGGAACACATTTCAATGGATTTCATCACGGGATTACCCAAAACACCGACGGGATGCGATACCATCTGGGTGATCGTTGACCGGTTGACAAAGTCTGCACACTTCTTAGCAATCAAGGAATCGGACAAAATGGAAAGACCGACTCACACCTACATGAAAGAAGTAGTGTCTAGACACGGAGTGCCTGTCTCAATTATATCTGATCGAGATTCCCGTTTCACTTTGCACTTCTGGAAGTCACTACAGAGCGCACTAGGCACCCGCCTTGATATGAGCACAGCATACCATCCTCAGACGGATGGGCAAAGTGAGCGCACCATTCAGACCTTGGAGGACATGTTGCGTGCATGCGTGCTGGATTTCGGAAAAAGTTGGGAACCTCACTTGCCTCTGGTAGAGTTTTCATATAATAACAGCTACCACGCAAGCATTAAAGCAGCGCCGTTTGAAGCGTTGTACGGACGGAAGTGTCGATCACCTCTCTGCTGGGCAGAGGTGGGTGATAGCCAAATCACTGGTCCAGAACTAGTACTTGAAACCTCTGAAAAGATTGTCCAAATCCGAAACCGTATGGCAGCAGCACGAGATCACCAAAAGAGTTACGCCGACAAGCGCCGAAAGCCTCTTGAATTTAAAGTGAACGACCAAGTATTACTCAAAGTCTCACCTTGGAAAGGTGTGGTTCTCTTCGGACAGCGAAAAAAACTCAATCCACGATACGTTGGCCCCTACCGGATAACTGAGCGCATTGGCCCGGTAGCGTACCGACTGGATCTACCAACGGAACTCAGTGGCGTACACAATGTATTCCATGTATCCAATTTGAAGAAATGCCTTTCCGATGAAACCCAAACAGTCCCTTTGAACGAGTTGCAAGTTGATGAACAGCTACGCTTCATTGAAGAACCAGTCGAAGTTTTGGATTGGGAAACAAAAACACTCAACCACAACAAAATTCCAATTGTTAAAGTTCGTTGGAACTCGAGACGTGGACCGGAGTTCACGTGGGAACGCGAGGACCAAATGATGAAAAAGTATCCTCGCCTTTATGAAGGGTTGACTAAACACCGAAAACCGTCAAACCGTCAGAAATCACCGGAGGTATGAATTAAATTTCGGGACGAAATTTCTTTCTACTAGGGGATGATATGACAAACTGAAAATTTTTCTTGCTTTTTCAGACACCCATCGCGACTTGACTCAAATTTTCGGGACGAAAATTCTTTCAACATGGGAATGATGTGACACTCGTCAATTTCAGGTTAACTCCGTTAATTCAAACTCCGTCAATTCAAACTTAAGATCACTTGATCTATAACGCAAATCTCATTACATTTAAACTAGGGTTTTAAATGACGCTTAACAATCACTACACATGTAGTCTTTCGGGATTGCACCGAAACGCAAACGAGTTGATGCAAACCATTGGTGAATAAACGACAAACATCCAAACAATAAGTATTTGAGAATTATGTGTTAGGTTTATGTGTTATTTGATATTCATATGTAAAACATTAACTCAAGATGCAAAAGTCTATGTTATGCTAGAAATTGATTAATTAGAAGCTTAAGGGGGTTAAGTGTAACATAATTATATATATAAACAACATATTAATAACCTAAACCTTAATCCCCTCTCTCCCTCCCCTCTCACCTGGCAGCAGCCCCCCTCCCCTCTCCTCTCTCGTCGACCGAGCCACAAGGCACACACACACACACGTATACAAGTCGGTTTCAAGCTTGATCGAAGAGTTAAGAAGCTAACTAGGTAATATAAACACCATATCTAATCCATTCTATCATTTAATTGTATGATTAAACCTGTAATCAAAAACCCCAAGTTTTAAATATGTTGTTTGTTGATGATTTAGGGTTACATGCATGATTGTTAGTTCATAGGTTAATTGTTTATTGAGTTTTGATGAAAACTGATGCTGGACAGATTATTGAATTCGTGTTTGGACGGCTGTAACTCGATGTTAATGTTATGTTTTGGTACGATTGTTGATTCTACAGTATACTAGGTCGAGTCTAGTTTCTGAAAAGTCTGAGTTTGTAATTTGTGAACGTATAAAAGTCTGTTTTTATTATTTTACAAAACTGTTGTGCAAGGCTGATTTGGGAGACCTGCTGTTAGGCTGTTTTGCGACTAAGATATCTCGTAAACTACAAGACCAAATGGGTTGGTTCCACTTCTGGAAGAAAATACATTGAGTTAGGAACCTAACACAATTGGTCTTGCATTAATTGGATTTTTCATTTAACGGGAATAACAAATAAAATTCTGTTGCGCATGATTTTGACTGCTGTGAGTTTACTGTAATGTTTTGATCATTGTGAGTAAACTATGTGGAATAAAAATACAATAAATATAGTTCTGGAAACCTAACTCATACATTCTTTTGTGACGATTTTTGGTGAATTAATTGATATGCTACGATCTGTTGAATAGAGTAATCTTTCAAGTAGAATTCTGTCTTGATAAAACTAGCTGCTGAACAATGTGAAAATACATGAAACATGCTTGTTGTTAAATAATTGCTACGTTTATGACCAAATTGCCCTTGTGGGGAATAATTTCTAGTAATGTACAATACTAATAGTTGACACGTAAATAGTTGTTCATACATGTAACGTATCACCAATGTGTTTGTTGAGTCACACACAATTCACAAACGAAACACGAAACGTATCTTATGCATAGGTATTATGTGCCGAGTCTAGAGACTCAATAATAGTTCCAACACGTAGAAAATCTCATTCTTGTTTTATAACGCTAGTGAGGATTTTCTGTGACGCGCATCTCTTGGTTGACTTGTTTTTGAGTTCTTCGCAAACAGTGAGTTTCACGTTCCCCTTTTAACTCTTTTAAACGCTTTTTTACTTGGGGGAGAATACATACTCCGAAACGCTTTTAGATTTTGTTATTAGATTATATATCACTTGTAAAGGCTAAGTGGCAAACGAAACAACAAAAGTCCTTCATACACATCGAACCGTTTAGTATTGGATAATAGCGAGTCACTGTTGAGTAGTACTACTGGGTTTGACAAACCCCACCCAACGCTAAACTCGACTGGAGGTCGAGCGGGTGTAATCTTGGCTAACACATTTTCCATGGTCTGGATAGACATGGTGGCAAGGCAATTGATAAACAGTCAGCTTCGGTGTCGAACACTTAGTAATACTATAGGCTAGCTACCTATAGATATATAATTGATTTAACATTATCTGGTAACGCAAACGCAAACGCAAAACGCAAGACGCAAACGCAAAACGCAAATGCAAACGCTTTATTTATATAAACTTGTGAACTCACCAACCTCGTGTTGACACTTTTAGTATGTTATTCTCAGGTAGCCGAGGCGGGCGCGCGGTATAGGAACATGCATTATATTGAACTCTATCGTTTTTGTAAACTAGCTTTTAAACTGTCATTAATTGGGTTTTAAGTCGTCCTGCGTGACGCAACACTTGGTTTATGAATTTACGCTTCCGCACTTATTTACACTTAAATGTTTTCGTGGTTTGAAAACTTTACTTATGATGTTTGATTATAACTAATGATTCCGATCCTGTTAGTTCACACCCTCTGACGGTAAAACTCCGTTAGTGGATTTTGAGGGTGTGACAAGAAATTTGAAGAATTTTTTCCCTATAGTACCTCGAAGAGTGTTCAAAAACCAAAGTTGTTAATTGTTAATTATTGCCATTAATGCCAAGTCATAGGTTTCTGGTCATGGTTGGTTTTTCTGCGTCTCATTAGTCTTACTCACAAATGTTTTTATTACGAGAAGTTGAAAATGGGGTCGTTTAGGCGGAAATAACGAGTCATGGGGACAGGTACACATTTTTATATCGTCAACCCTATTCCTCCGGTACATGTGTGAGTTGAACCAAATATATATAATACACATATAATATATAGTACACACATGTCATTTGAGTGCTTTCACTGATGTTCATGGATTTCGGGATCACAGTTGGCAAAATGCAAAAGTGATAGAGGCAACTAGGTTAATCCTCGTCTGGATGAGCGTGAGTGTGGGTATTGGGGGGTTGGGGCCTCATTATTACACATATGAGGTTAGGTTAATGTGAGGGCGGGGGGTTGGGTCCCTTAGAAAACATTTCTTTGACTTATTTTTCGTTTGTTTAACCTCGACATTATGTTACGATACGATCCGGCTTACTAGGTTTATTTGTATCTGTAATTGTATTTGCTTTTGTTTTGTATTTGTATTTATCTCATTGTTAAGCATCACGTTATTATGCTTAAAAAATTGAGAAAAAAGACAAAAAGATGTCTGTTTATATTCAGTTATGTATTCTGTAGTTCGTTCGTTGAAATTTGTTTATGTCAAAAAAAATGTGAAATCAGTATGTTGATAGTTTGCTTGTTTAGATGTATATAATCAGTCAGTTAGTTGTACAGTTGTTTCGTTTATTTAGATGTTTTGTAATAAGCCGGGTCGGATCGTTTGAGCTACTTAAATATTTCCCTTCCATACCCTTACACCTGGCCCCGTTACATCCCTTTTAAAGACCTCTTGATTTGCATTTGTGCCAAAGTAGCTTGATGGATTAATATGTACTTATGAGTGATATTGAGAGCTGAGTGATACTGGCACATCTTTTGCTAGTCCATATATTAAACCGAGAGGAGAGATGTTATATTACGAGTGGTATGAGCATGTGTGCCTTAACCGGAAACAAAGTACACCTATCTGGGCGGATCTATTGTTTTTATTATAGCATTTAACCGTATTTGTGAGATGTCAATCTAAAAACAGTGTCAGTCTGGGAAACTGGGTATGACCTTAAACCTTACTATTATTAATGGCGATAATCTACATACCTATGATGGAGGTCGATGTTTGCTTTAGAGTTTTGCTTGAGGGCAAGCAAAAGATAAGTGTGGGGATGTGATGGTCGGTTAATTTGTATATGTTTTAGTTCGCTTATTATTTAGTTTTAACTGTTTATTCTGGAACTATCGATACTTCATACGTGTATTATTGGATTTCAGGTCACAGGCGTTAAAGTACTCAATATGGACCTGTTGTAGCGAGGAATGAAGACCCGGGATGTCCAGCACGCGAAACGAGAAGTTTAATGATAATTGCTGGTGAGGAGACCCATCGCGATACGCGATGGGCTCCCTTGAAGACCCATAGCGTATCGCTATGGGGGTTAAAAATTACTTTGACTTACTGGTCCATCGCGTATCGCGATGGACCATTGAAGACCCCATCGCGTATTGCGATGGGGTGAGCAGACGGGATTTTTGGTTTATATCGTATTTTTCATCTTGGAAAAACCCAAACTCCGTTTTGACGAACCAAGAGGCGATTCCAGCAGTCCAAGAAGGCGATTTCCACTATCCTAGCTCGTGTCAAGACCCTACATATGAATAGGTAACCCTAATTCCAAATCACCCGGACCTCTGTATTATGTGGTTGTTTAATTTGATTCAACTCAATTCTCCGATCATTTAACACAATTCATAATCAGTGGATTCTCTTATTTACTGTTAAATACTTTAATTGTTGCTGTTAATTGGATTTATGTGTTTAAGTGTTTTGTTGGTAGTGGTAATCTTAATTTGTTCAAACTTCAAATGTGTGTTCTTATAATTCACTGATTGGTGAAAACCTTGGCCTCTTTACATCGTCTCCCTGCCACCATCTATCGGCACTACATCGTCGTCTACTGTTGTGGGTCTGATTTCCACTGTGGCGACGTCTGTTGCTGTCGGCGGTAGTTTAGTAAGGTACTGTCGATTTCTAGGGTTTCAGTGGTCACCGTCGAATATTTTCTTCAGGATTTGCCAAGGTGTGTTTTCCCATTTTAACGTGTTTGTTATGCTTTATAAATGTTTTCTTAATTTCTCGGTTGTTGCATTGTTGTAGGGTGCTATTGGATCAAAGCGGTTTGGTATCATGTTATGTGCTCATATGCAAAGTTTTCAGACCCAGACCGGGTATCGACCCGAAAACCTTATTGGGTCACAGGTCGGACCGGACCGGGAGGTCGGACCGGACATCAACCGGGATATGTCATAAATAATATAAATATAAATATATAATATAAAATATAAGAATTACATATTCAGATTCATTAATTGTTTATTATGATCTATAATGTTTTACAAGCCTAAGTCTATGGCCCATTTTAAAAAGCCATGAGGCTTGAGAATGTCCAGATTTTTAACACTTAAAAAGAATTAGTTAAGGTTGCATTGTGTTAAAATTTGTAAACAAAAGACATCGTCTTGCCGCTCTCTCCACCCATCAGTTTTACAATCTAGATCTACATTCTCTTCCCATCTACTAATCTCTATTTTCTCTAGTTTTTACTTGTAATTTAGTTTTATGAAACATAATAGTTGCTTGGTATTCTATATTCATCTCATATTCATACCATAGTCGACTAGATTTAAGCGAGTATGAAGCAAAATAGAAGTGGGATGGCTAATGGAGTCTTTAGGGTTAAATAGATTTTGATTTTCAGATCCAGAATATACTTCAAAGCAAGCATAAACCAAAATTACCGGTTAGCCCGCCAGCTCACCGGTCCGGTTCAACCGCCAAAATTCGAAACCCGGCCGGTTACTTAGAAAACGGGCTAATTGCACCACCCGGACTGCTGTGCTTGCCGGGCCCCGGTCCGACCGGCCGGGCGGGTTTCAAAACATTGCTCATATGAACAACTTTCATGGTATTATGTGTATATTACTATATATACCTTTGTGTGTGCACATGTAGTTGTTTTCAGTTTTTGTAGTGTTGCAGGTCGGACCGGCCGGACCGGGCCGGGTTTCAAAACATTGCTCATATGAACAACTTTCATGGTATTATGTGTATATTACTATATATACCTTTGTGTGTGCACATGTAGTTGTTTTCAGTTTTTGTAGTGTTGCAGGTCGGACCGGCCGGACCGGGCCGGGTTTCAAAACATTGCTCATATGAACAACTTTCATGGTATTATGTGTATATTACTATATATACCTTTGTGTGTGCACATGTAGTTGTTTTCAGTTTTTGTAGTGTTGCAGGTCACTGTTGGCTGGGTTAGAGCATTTGGGTCTCTGTTCTGGTACTTTGAAGAACCATTTCTGTAAGGTATGTGTATACATGTATTTGTTTATGGGATTTTATGTATGTGATTCTTTGTACATGTTGTGTGTATATGTTTATTCTAAACTATTGTTACTTACAACTTTAAATGTTTTTTACCTTTTTTTTTCTTTTCAATAACCATTAATTGAAATTGACATTGTCACATTTATGTGTTAGAAATCTAAGCATTATTATATCTGCGCAATTCCATGAAATAATATTTATATACAAATATAATTCATTCTTTACTTGCTTAGTACATATTATTGTTTCCAGAGTATGCAAATTCTTTTTGTTAGGCCTCTGTGTGTTCGTTGTACGTGTAATGACGAAAGTACCCTCGTCTTTTCACAACTGAGGTTCAAGTAACATGGTCTGTTTAGGAACATATGCCAAGCGAAAGGTCAAGTGGAATGTTATATATTTCAGTCAAGGATTATGCCGAGTATACCTCTATGCGTCCACTGTTATTTTTGTACGTCCTCTCAAATTGACATCATAACTTTTAAGTTGCATCTATTTTGCACTTAAAGGTCCGTATCACATAAGCCAAACTGGCCCGTTTAAAATCAAATGGTTTGTGACCCTAAGGTTTTTAACTTTAACGCCCTGTTCTCGAGTGTTTTTAAAGGTGGGAAAGGAAAGGAAAACTAAGGATAGTTAAAAAATGGGTGTTATTGAGTTTTTTTTTTTAGGATGGAAAGGAAAGGAGTAGGAGGAGCTATGAGGGATTAAATTAATGTATTTTCCCAATAAGTTATCCTCCCAAAAATGGGATAATTACTAAGGATAACTATTTTTTAACATAGTTATCATTTCCTTTCCTCTAATTTCCTTTTAACTCAAGAACACATCTAATTAAAAAAAGTTTTCTTCCCTTCCATTTCCTTTCTTATCCTTCCCTCTCCTTTCCTTTTCTTTCCTTGGTTAAAAAACTCAAAAACAAGGCGTAAAGGTTTTATTACCATGAAGTTATGGCTATACCATGAAGTTACAAAGGTTGTACCCATCAACCTACCCCTTAGGGCGAAATAGGAAGGAAAGAGCAATAGGCCGGATTAGCCTACAAAAATGATACGGTCCCTATGTAACCGGTCATTGCGTCTTTGGTCAATCTATCAAGGGCTATAGTCATCGTAATCTACCGCAATTACTAGAGTGTAAGCAAAGTCGGGTTTCCGCCGCAGCGCGCGGGGTAAATTTCTAGTTAGACTAAAATGTCATCTTTCCAAGACTTCCTAGATAAATAAAACTTCTTATGTGAACATAACCCATATAATTATAACAACCATTTGAAGTAACATGATAAGCAGATAACTAGAAGATAAAGGTTATATATACAATTGTTGTTGATTACCATAATTAATATGTTTATAACACTTAAATGCTTTTTTTTTACTTAGGTATATAATGATTGCTTAAGTCAGATCATCTCTTTGTTATGTATTTATACTAATTACCGATAGGGCTATAAATGAACCAAACCGAACAAAGCCTTTTTTGCATGTTCGTTCGTTTAACATTAAACTTGTTAATGAATGGTTCATGAACACTAACCGAATGGGAAATATCGTCCGTGTTTGTTTATTAAGAAATTAAACTTCTTTATAAACGTAAACAAAGATTTACTATTTAAGGAAAATAAAGTAGCGTTCTTAATCCAATACATTCGACACAATCACTATAGGTAATTATAAAGTTAAGCACTTAAGATAATAAATCATAAAATCCCAATCGATGTTTTATTCTGATAATGTCAACAAAGAACAAATTAGATTTGTTGTTAGTTAAAGCAAAACTTTATGAATCAAACCATTAATGAAACAAGCTAAACATAAACAATAAAATTATTAATTTAAATGCTTTTTTTTTTCTTTTTTGAACTATGAACTTTTATAAACTCGACACCAACAACGCACCTCACAACGCCTTGCCTCCACAAACCAGAGAACAACACACCACCAAAAAGAAAAAAATTTACATAAAATCAAACTTACACCAATTTAACCGATCTTGTTTTGGATTTATTTGTAATCCAAAGATAACCGAATGAGTAGATGTATCCTATTCTCTTTTACTTTCACCTCCTTTCCTTTGGACACCTCATTTCTCGATTTCCACAATCTCCAACAAGCGAGAATGATGATCCCATGTAACGCCTCCTTCGCTATTTCCCCAATATTTATGACATATGTATCTCCAGTAAATCTCTAATCGAAAAAGCCAAAAATATGGGTTATCTTACCCCAACGACTTATATAATCCCAAACCACCGCCTCTACCAAACAACCTGTAAGGACATTATCAGCCATTTCCATAACCATCTCACACATGACACACCTTTATTCATAACCGATAAATGCCTTTTCTCAAGCGCCTCACGAGTTGGGATTCTGTTCATCCCGGCCCTCTAAATGTGTATATTGCACTTCGCCGGCACCCATTTCTCCACTCCATAACGTAATTATTCCCTACAATTTTATTTTTACTAATAAGCTCTTTAAACAAACGAGCCGAGAACTCTCAATTTCTTTCTCCAAGCCACGCCCAAGAGTCCGCTCCCATCTGCCAACCCACAGATAGAGATGCACAAATCGGGTTTCTCAAATACCCGGGTTCGGGCATGAAATCGGGTTCAGGTATGACCGGGTATTGGAAAATAGGGTATTGCCGATGACCGGGTTGGGTTCGGGTCCATATATTGTCTCTAAAAACCATACCCTATGTATCGGGTTCGGGTCGGGTATAGGAATGGGTATTCTAAAACCAGATATTTGAATACCCTATATACAGGTATTGTAAAAACCTATTTTAAGGTTTTTTATGACTCTTTTTCGGGTATTTTTCGGATATATATTGGATTTTTTAAGGGGGTCCTTTTAAGATTATTTTTCAAGGTATTTTTCAGGTAATATCGGGTATTTGAAAATCCCGGTTCCGGGTATTTGTAAAACCCGGTTCGGGTATGAAACCGGTTCGGGTTTCAGGTGCGGTTCTAGGTACGGATTTTGGTACTGAAATGCATAACAAATCCATACCCTAGGTAGGGTCGGGTACTTTTATCAGATCCGATTCCGAATACGAATACGGGTTTTTTAAAAACCCGCGTATTAAAAAACTGGTTTCGGGTATTTTTATCAGATCCGATTCCGAATACGGGTTTTTTTCCCTCTATCCGTAGAGACCGTCAAGTTCAAACATGTCTCTCATTTATTCATCTCTTGGGCTGAGTTAGTAGGTCTGATCCACTCCCAAGCCCAGCCAATTCTCCCCATCCGATCCTTACCTTGTAGAGCTTATTATTAACTTTTTTTTCAAATTTAAACAAGTTAGCCACACACCTGAATTAATTCATTTCTTGCCCGGAACTACTTGACACTCATTTAAATGATTTTGAATGTAATCAATAACTTTTTTCCAAAGCCCACTACTTTCTTCTGTTTTGTATCTCGAAAACTCGAATCCCTTAGTCAAGAGAGAATTATTGGCATCCTTCAATTTTTAGTATACATTTAAATTTAAATGTTAGGTTATTTATTACAAATAAAATATAATAAAAATATAAAACAAACCTTTTAAATAAAAATAAAAGAACACATTTCCAAAAATTCATGGACACAAACGAACGAACACAGCCTCTGATCATGTTCGTTCATTTAATTAAACGACAAAACTTCTTATTCGTGTTTGTTCATTTATTAGACAAAGAAACGTCTTCTCGCCACATGTTTGCAGCCCTATAGACCAAGACATTTACCTTTTTTGAAATGCATATAGATCAAGAAATATGTGAGACAGAAAGATAAGTATGTTGATTTTCAATATTTTATAATCTTCAGTGCTTTTTTTTAACGCTTCATCAGATCATAATGGGTCGCTTAACTTTGTTTTTATCAGAGCTATGGGATTTTAACATTTTACTATTGAATAAATTGGATGTGGATTAATGGTAGAGCACTCACTTTACTAGTGAGAGGTAGGGGGTTTAAACCTCACTATCACCAATTTATATGGGAAATATGAGGGATAGGGTTCGAGTCCTGATCTCACCCGGTTTTACCAGCTCCTCGCTGTCGTGCCATTTGACGGGCGTGGGGTTCGGGTTTTATCCGGTGAATCCCTCAATAGGTGGACCGCTAGGTTCCGTCCGTCCGGACTAGTGGCCGGCTTGGGCTACCTTTAGCCAATGGGGGCCGCGTACAAAGTACCCGGCGTTACTTAGTTAGTCGTTCAAAAAAAAAACTATTGAATAAAGGTTTAGATCTTTAACCATGGAGTTTACAGCTTGATTGGTATTTATTATCTCTACTATATCTATACTATATAAAAAATAAAAGTTTTCTCATGCCACATGTCATTCTTTTATGCATTCTTATTTTTTTCCCGCTTCTCTCTCCAATTAATTATACATTAATTATAAGTATTTTTTAAAGTTCTTTTTATATATTTTTTGTTTAATGATTTCTCTAATTGCTTTTACGAATCGTATTTTATATTTTTAAAATACGTTAGGTTTATTTATAAAACATTTTTATAAACTGAACATTTTTATTATTCAACGGGTTCATTGTTAAAAACGCGTGAATCTTTAATTGAACCTGACCCGCCTTCTTTTCAGCTTTAACCGTAATATATTTCTTTCTATCTATATTTTGTCGATCAAAACCTTATCGATTCTTCTTTACTGTACATTCTTCAACTAATCGAACGTTTTCTTCTATTGACGGTTGGTTGGTATTGTTTCGGTTGTACCATTTATGTTCTCATAATACTATTTTACTTTAGTTGCTACCATATTTTTAGTGTATTATCTAATGTTGTATCGAAAGAAGTATTTAGAGATTTGTGATTTAATTTTAAGTTTGTGAATATTAGTTATAATTTAAATTTGTACTTACTTAATGTATTATTCAACTTTATTTATCAAAACTTATCACTTATAAAATTTAAGTTGTCCAACCCGTGTAAAACACGGGTACATAACCTAGTATAATTATATATATGAGTCGAGGAACTCTTAATTTTTAAAAGGTATAAGATTTTTTTGCTAATTGTACAACACACAATGCATAAGATTATGAGGTTTTAGGGGTAATGTGGTCTTTTTTAACTTCATGAATGGTTAACATTATTTCATTCAATATATTTACGAATATGGTCCTTTTACTCAAATTATGTTAATTTTGTAGCATAGTTACATATAAACCCCCTTATCTTTACCCATTTATTTGAAAAGTTTATTAATAACTTTTATTTCTTTTATATCTTCTAATATATTATGTGTAGAAAACAACCGAATTTACTGTTATGACGCGCTTATTTTTGTCAACGTTTTGATATAAAAAAAATTCAACACCTATGTGTAGTCTATAATGTACAAGTTAATAGAGCATTAATATACAAGCAAATGATGCAATTATAAACTTATAACATGTTACACATATAACTCATGCTCTCCTTTTACTATACCTCAAATATTCAATTACACAACCAGTCCTTTCATTTATACCACAATTCAAATACAAAACTTAGTGCCTTAACTTAATAATTATATGTCATTAACCCTTATAATAAATAAACCGCATAGTTAATGTGAATTGGTTTTGTTTATCTTTCATTTTTAGCATGACATTTAATGCAGTTATTATAATACGTTTAAACATAAGTTTGAAACAATTTATTGAATTTATTATTGCATGATCAAAATTACTAACATAAAGTTTTTTTTTCCGTAATTACGTACATCCCTTGAACCTAAAATATGTTTTAACATCAAGTGAAACATATTTTCATTAGATTATATCAATAAATATTAGCATTAATCTTATATAAGTCTGTAACTATTGTAAACATTTTTAGCTTCGATTAAGGAACTGAACTGAACTGAACTCGAAAACTTCACATGTTGTAAAAGTCATATAACAACTTTTAACACATATATGTTCACGTGTTAACTTCGAAAAGAATTATAAAAATTTCAAAAAATGGCATAGGGTATTGTATGACCACTAAAAGTTAAAATTTTGTTAAATACTGAAATCACCAAAAATGCTTATAATAAATGTGTTATCCCATACAGATATGTCGTTCTTTTACCATCAAAACTAAAAATTACTAGAATAATTTCATCTTTATTTAAGTTGAGTTTTTAATTTGTTTGAAAATATTGCATTATACAGGTTTGAATTATTTACCTTATATTTCACATATTAAACGCATCACCACTCAATCAAAGTGAGAATGATTTATTTAATTTGAAATATTTGCACTCAATGATATTTGATTTTTTAAATAGGATAACTCTTTTTTAAGTATTTGTAAATTTATATATCTATAATATATATAATGCAAAGCAGTGGGCCACTTAAAACATTTTTATATGACAATCATGTATTGCTTATGAAATAAATATACCACATGCATGCTATTAACTTATAAACTTTAATAACTAATAAAACAAATAATGTTATGAACTGTTGTAAAAATTGCACGAATAACAAAACTAACAAAAGTATTATACAATATATCACAAGATAATTAATAAATCAAACAAATGAGTACATCGTTGTAAATTGTTGACGCCGCAATATCGTGCGAACACCTGACTAGTGTAACTATATTATATGAGCACACTCAATGTGGGTTTAATATGTTTGAATGTTTGAAGTTATATATATAACTTACATAACATTATAGGTGTATTAAACTAATAATTTAATATAATATCTAAATGTCTACAATTAAATATTTACCTAATTCAATTATGATGTCATCTTGTTTTTTTATCCGACTCGATTATAAGAGTCAAGCTATTCTACAAAATAAAATAAAAATGAGAAGGGAGAAACATTTTAGTATTTTAATTTTTCCTTTATATATATTGAGTTATGATTTTTTTTTTTAATTTTTTAAGGGTTTTTTGTGTGGCCACAAATTATTCTAATACTTCTCATTTTTATCTCACCTTGTATTTTAACCTTACCCCGATTAGTATACTTATAGATGGTTAGTTAAAAACTAGTATGCATGTGACATTTGTCTTTTTAAATTTGCTCCCAAACACCGCGTAAACACTTATTTTGTGCAATGATGTTCAGATATATGACTTTATCGTATTAATCTTATTAATAGTTGATTAAGAAACGTGATTATCACATTTAGATCCTAACATATCAGCACAAATAGCTAAAATGTACTAAATACAGCATTTTTAAGGGGAAAAACGTGCCGGTGTGCAACTTGAGATTAATTTAACATGTCTACTAAAAGTATTATTATTTCAATAGAAGTGCATAGTTCTTATATTTATTTCCAGGGTCAAGTCACTAGTGTTTTAAGGGCAACACGGTAATACCAAACCACTAAGAACTTAGATATTATTACAAATAATTATTGTTTATTGACCTAAATCCAAAATATCTTAATATCTTATCATCTAATATGTTCTGTTAATTAACTAATTCTTGTAGCCTAGTGGCTGCTTCAACGACCGTATTTTCTTTATTATTCTATATATTATATATTTCATCTAGTGTAGTAGGATTTTTCAACACCAAGTTGTAAAATAATCTATAGATTCTATTCAGACGATTTAACAAATAACGCATATAATTTTCGCTTTGGTAAACACAACCATACTTTAACATAAAAGTTACTGTTAAAATTCCTGTATGAAAATTTGATTGAAATAGTAAAGAAATAAATAAAACAAGAAACGGTAATAGTGAACCGCGCTTGTGTTTGACACATTTCCTTAAACAGATTCGTGGTATGTTCCCACGATATGCCGGTTCGAAGCAGCAACAGCATACTGCTGGAACTGATCAGTTGCCTGAAATGAAACCGGAATGTGTTGCAGCAGAGAGTATGAGAGAGATGTTATTTTAGTGTGTCTTCAACTGCTGCATTTGGGTTAGTTTTATAGCAAGAAAACTCATAACTGATTATTGACTGAATAATGACTATTAATGTGAATATACCGAATAATGATTATTAGTGCAGCAGTTTAAAACAGTGTGTCTTCAACTACTGCATTTGGGTTAGTTTTATAGCAAGAAAACTCATAACTGATTATTGACTGAATAATGACTATTAATGTGAATATACTGAATAATGATTATTAGTGCAGTAGTTTAAAACTGAAGATAATAATCATTACAAAATAAAGATCATTAATAATAATCATTGTTGATCATTCATGAACGTGCAAACAACTACCTCACGCGGCCCGGGTTTTTGAAGCTGCATTCGGGGCATGAGTTTGAAGAAATTCAAGCCCAGAAACTCATTTTTGCGCCCCCCCCTGCGCGCTAGTAGAACTTGTGGTAAAACACATCATAAAGCTTCAATGGAGTAGTAAAGACTTTACCTTATAAACAACTCCCTATTTTGTTCTCACACCAATGTGGGACAAGTATTTACCACATTCTCATTTTAGACTTTCATTTACACCTATACCCAAAACTTCCAACAATCCCCCACATGAATAGATGTCGATCTCTGAAAACAACATTATTCTAATTAGATTTTAGCAGTTGAGTTTTGAATACAATAGGTAGGTGTTACCCTTTGAACCTTTGCTCATAAAGCGAACTTAGCCCACTAGCTCTAACTAAACTAATGACCGGCAAGTGAACCGATCGACTCTAGTAAAGCTAAGTAAGTCTGGATATTGAACCTATGAGACTCTTTTAATTACATAAATTAACTAATTAGACTCGACAAATTGATATGACTATCTATTTTATAATTATTAAGATAAGGTTTTAAATTAATTACTATTAAACTAATAAAATAACTAATTTAAGAAAAGACAAGTTATAAAACACAATAAAATTTAGTTTAGCTGATTCAGATGATAATGAAAAACCACCTAGGCAAGAATCACCAAAGTTTTAGTTATCAAATAGTTGGAAAATAATTGCTATGGAAATGGGATCGTAAAATAGACACTTAAAGGAAAATCCGAACATGACCCCTGACCCTTCTCAAGAAGGCACCTATGGGTTTCTAATAAGTTTTAAGACACCAGTTTTATATACTAAACTCCCTTATGGTTATTTAAATAATTATAAAAGAGTACCTTTATAGTGAAATCTCACCTTACAACGCGGAAATCAAAGGTAATTTAATAAACTCAATTGACTCGCTAGACAACATTAATTAATCAAACCTAGACGGACTCCTTACGCAGAACTAAATCTAGCAATCTTAATTAACAAAGATCTAACAGCTAACTTATCACCTTACAGCTTTCCAGTTTAGCAGCACACTTTTATTTGTTTTACTAATAATATTATTCCTATAATTTTATTCGAATTCAATCACAAATTAGTCTGAAACACACAGTAGTTGACCTAAAAAAATCCTATCATATGAAACAATCACAAGGATAATGTGGAATAATAAAACTAGATCAAACAAAACCAAGTACGCATATGCATCAATTAAATAAACCAAACAATTTACTGATTCATAAAACCATAACGTTAAAAAATAATCCAACTAAAATCAAACATCAACTAAGGTTCATCGATAGCCTATGTAGTCTATAATGTTTAGCCTAGCATCGGAAAATCAAACAAAATAATAATAGAAAAAAATCATGGTGAAAATAATGAAAACGGAAGATCAAAGGTGATAAAACCCGTATTCTTCAATCAAGAACGTAAAGCTCTTCACCGGATGATTCGTATCCTTCAAAACCGCTAAATAACTCGTATAATAGCTCCAAGAAACTCCAATTTCGTCTGGTGGTCGTGGGGTATTTTTCAGGTTAAGGTTAAGGGTGCTTATATAGTGAAATTGGGCCCAAAAGTTGACAAAATCGTGAAATAATATGGAATTTAGCTGTCTAGGCGCCGCACGACCAGGATAGAAAGTTGGCCGCGCGGCACTGCTTACTTCTAAGGGGCTGAATTCGGCCGGTCTGATCGGATATCCTTCTGGTTTCTAAACTGACTCGTTCTGACTTCTCGTATTAGCTTATTTTGATTCATTTTTCCTTTTCAACTATGTTCAACTTCCATAACCTACAAAATACAAATATGCTAGTAGTATACAAATTTTAAATAAAAACGAACAAATATATAATACACAACATAAATATATATAATATCAGTATATCATATATCCTCACGCTTACTCTTTTTTTGTCACTGAAAAAGTCTAATGCAATGGAATCAAAATAGGAAAATATAATTTTAAAAACATATATATTATTTTAAAGTTTAAGATAACGCAAAACTGTGATCACCGATATTGTTGCCCATTTAAACCCATGCCTTGATTTTTACCGCGACAAGTAAGATCCAACATTTTTTTTTATTTATATAACTTAGTGGTTTACACAGTTAAGACCCGTTTATTTTCAGTTTTTACCGAACAAGACCATCCAACTTGACTTAAATCTCAAAATTAGCAGATTTAAAATTGTGTTGCCCTTTTTTTATGAATAGTTAAGACGATCAATGGTATTATTTATCCACCTAATTTAAGCATGAAATTATTCCAAAGCAGCCATTAGATACAATTTATGTACAATTAATTAATTAGCAAGTGTTCCCCACAACATGGCATACCCCCGTTATCAAGTAATACCCCAAGCCCTTCACCACAGGTGAGCGTGCACAAATTCATCTGTAGGGTTTACATGTGGCGTGCCCATTGATCCGTTTCTTAATGGTAATGAGACGCGAGCAAGGGGACCTCACATGACTAACAGCGTGGATAATCAAGTCAGTAATATATTTGTACTTTAAGTGTGAGCTGATCAAGTTTAATGACTTTATGTTTGGCAGAAAACTCCGGGTGTGCTCTTTTTAGCTTTTTAATATTCACAAATCCACTTAGGAAATGTGAATTCTCTGATGATAAACCGCATACAGACCCATAGTCTCTGGACCCGAGGCATCCCATCAATACAAGATTTTAGGTTATAAAACCATATGCTAATGAAATGTAAAACACTAAAACTAAACGGTTTAAGATTTATATCACCGACTACTTAGCAAAGTCTAATGTTAAACCCACTTAAGCATCATATGATAACGTATTTAAAATTTTAAAATTTCAAAATATTTTCACATTCATACCAAAAATTGAGGCTTGAGTATGACCCGACCTTTCATCACTTATTTTCCACGGACAAAACACTTCACCCACTATAGATTATATCTATTCGTTACCCATTTATCAGATTGCCATTTCATTCTTAAGGCTGAGCTTACCGACACATCCCAAGTTAAGTGTGTTTTCTCTTATATTATCTCATATTATTAGTAGTTTGAAAAACCAATTTTCTATAATTATCATCATTTTCCAATTTAACACAAAAAACTATATTCAAAGGACATTTTTTAAAAACTTTTTCATTTTTTTCATTTTCTTTTATTAATTTTTTTAAAGTTAAATTTAAACAACGAATCAAATATCCCATCCCCACACTTGAAGTTTGTATTTTCCTCAATACAAGGATAAGGACGACTTAAACTAAAAATTAAAATAAAGTCGGACTACAAAAAAAATTTGAAAACCTAAAAAAAAAAAAAAGCTAGATAATGGAAAAGATTTAGTTGGTAAGATGCGTGAAATATGATGTCCAAGTCTTCTTCCATGAATGCCCTCCAACTACGAACATGCTTACGGCTCCACTGCTACTCCATCCCGACACTTATCTTTTTCATTCAACTCTTCCTTGGGACCCTTTCTCTAGCTCACTCATTCTTCCCTCAAATCAGCAAAAACTTAAAAAGACAAAAACAAAGAAGAACTACAAAAAACTACGTTAGGGACTCGATGAAGTATACAAACTCTAACAACTAAACCTTAAGATATGACTCAAAATACCAAAATAAGTACAAGAAATCACAGCTGAATGACGATAACGCAAGGAACAATGAAGCACATATAATGGTTTAAAATCACATGTTGGCCGCGTTGCGCGACTAGATCCTGACCACCTGACCGTGCGGCGCAGTGTGGTTTGCCTGCCTATTTTCGTGGCCGCGTAGCGCGGCTAAATCTCCATGCCTCGTCGCGCGGTGCGACGAGGCCAAATTTCTAGAAAATTTCGAGTTTTGGAAGCGTCAATGCCTTAGAAAAAATTTTCAAAAAGTTACCAAACCTTCCCAAACCCATTTTATGTCATTTTTATGTGAAAAACTTTCCTGGAACTCCGACTTCACATACATTCCTCTTTCCATGATGGTAATGATTCCTTGAAACGACTCAACCACTCAAAACAAAATATACACTTAAACTTTAGTTAGTGACTCAAAGAAAAATAAAAGGAAAATAAAAAGAAAATATGATAAAATTATACAAACTGTACAGTTGAGTTTTCACTCAAGAACGCATTCTATGTGAATCACTCGACTGTCCGAGTGCCCTCCAAAAATATTGAATCACGATCTGACCATTCATGAATCCTGCTTTTCTTCTTTCTAACTCCACTAACCTTCTCAAACTTTCGCGTACCACCACCACCACTCTCTCTATCACACTTCACCATTACTCGAGAATGCGCAAACTCTCGCTCCTCCTCCACACTAACTTTAACCGAACATAATTGATCAAGACGTGAATCCATGCCTGAAATAAATGAATCTCTTGAGTAAACTGAATGACATAGATCAGTGAGACATTCTTGACCACTCGGATGTCTCATGGATTTAGCAACACCATACTTAACATTCTCATCACCAACCCGAAGTGTAACTCTTCCGACGTACACATCAATAAGCGCTTTCGCGGTACGTAAAAATGGACGACCAAGAATAATGGGAATCTTCTCGCCGGCCTCCATATCAAGCACCACAAAATCTACCGGAAAAACAAACTTATTAACCTTCACTAACAAATTTTCAATAATACCCCGCGG
>NW_027499365.1:0-53617 GCF_021521415.1 Bidens hawaiensis
CAACCGGACCCGGAGACGGTGCCGGAGACCCAGACGGCACGGGCCTCCGGTTCTAGCCAAAAGCTGGGCCATAAACACAAAAAATAACAACCAGGTGAGCCGACGGCGCAACTTGATCCGTACAAGCAATGGACCAATGATGAGGAAATAGCTCTCGCAAGGGCTTGGATTGTAACATCACCAAAATTTCGATCCAAATTTGACAATTTAGGAAAGTTGAGGGATCAAAAAATAATCTCAAGATAAGTAATGAGTAAATATTAAATAAGGAAATATAAGAAAAATAAGGAAACAAAAATATTTCCTAAAGCTAAGTATTCTTACATGGAGAAAATAAGTAAAGAGAAAACTCCATCCCACATTGGAAAATGTAAGAAAGTGGAAGCATTCCAACAAGGTATAAATAAGGAAGATGGAATCCATCCCACATGGAAAGTGGTAAAGAAATGGAAGCTCTTTATAAGAGATAGAATTTCCATAGTTATATTCTTTTATGAATATCATGCACCAAGTGGTCCTAGCGGAGGGTGCGTAGCACCCGACGCGCACGAGCTCGGGCTCGGGCAAGGATGAGGACGAGGACGAGGACGACGGCGAAGGGCGTTGGGCGCAATGTGGCGCTTTGATGGCGCACTTTGCACTTCGCACGCTCGCATCGAAACGAGCCGCTTAAGATCCGCCTTAGTATTTTTGGACAACGAGAATTAGCCTAGAAATGAAAAGCTATCAAAGAAGAGGGGCTAAAAGTGAAAAATAATATTCAGGGACCCATCGCGATACGCGATGAGTCCAAGAAGACGGCCATCGTGTACCGCGATGGACCGTGAAGACTCAGAGACACGTGTCACACTCTGGTGACACGTGGCAGCAGGCCAGGACACGTGACATAATGTGTCAGACCACGTGGCAGACGTGTCAGGCCACGTGGGGACACGTGGAAATGCCTGATGACATGTGTCATCGCGATACGCGATGACCATGAGAAAGAGGCCCATCGCGTATCGCGATGGGATCCAAAATTTTCTATAAATAGGGGGTGATCGGCTCATTTGTATGCACACCTCCACTCTCTCTCTAAAACAACTTTCTCTCTCTACCTCAGTTTGCGTGCCGAACACCGTTTTGCGTGTCACCGACCAGACAAATACACACATCGTAATCCGTGCCAAATACCGATGTTCCTCGAGGTGCGTGCCACTCAAGAAACCCGACATTCTGTCTCGAAATACGTGCACGACCCGGCGACCAAAAATTTTCCTCGATTTGCGTGCCAAGAAGAGTTAATCAAAGAACGTCTCGATAAACGTGCATAGAGTAGAAGTGTTGCCCGTATAAACTTAGGAATATCTAACTCCGAATACCCGTGCAAGGTAAGGGTTCTGCCTAAGTTATTATATTATTATTATAAATGGCTTAGACCATAGTCGAAGTTATAGCCAAACCTTGATTACGAATAAGAATAAAATAACTTTTTTTTAGCAAAGGTTATAGTTAAAATATAGTTTCTTCTTGATTAAGAAACGTAAGCGAGTTTATTCAAGGGATATAACTAAATAGTATTTCTTTATTGTTAAGAAATATAATATTATAAAGTAATGTTTCTTCTTGAAGAAGAAACATCGTGTGTAAATGATAAACAAACAAAGGGACTAAAGGTCCAAATGTTTTGAATAAACAAATGCTTTTATCAAGGTTAAAGCTATACCAAAATGGAATAAAAGTCTAAAGCTAGATCGATGATCTAGTTATTTACACAAATGTTATTCTCGTACTATAGGTCCGAGGTAACAAAACAAGAAGAAGAATCAGAAAACAGGTATCATTATCAGAAACTAATTATAAACAGATAAGGTGAATAAGCCCCAAACCATTTACATTGAGTCAGAATGTTTGCATAGGATTTACGAATCCTTAAAAACTTTGTGTACAATAATAAGAAAACGGACACTTTGATTAAGAGTATACATGTGTCCTGGATCCAAACATACATGGTGACTCGGCATTTCCCCGAGGCCATGCATATCATCAACATGCCTCTGAAGGTCTACGGGACTGTTCAGAGAAATGATATTGTGTATATAATTAATTGTACAAGGTACTTAGGGTAATTTGATCCCAATTTAGTTGGGTGTCTAATGAGTAGTCACAAAGGTATTATTGTTGGTTTCACAAAGGTATTGAAAAGAGATTTTAGAGTCAGCGTTATTCACCAGCTTTGTGCTGACGTATTTTCCCACCCATGTTACAGGGAAACAAGAAAGGTTAGAACGTACAAGCAAGAAGGAATAGAAGATTGGAGTATTAGTCATTAGATGCTATCTGATGGCTCAGATATTTTATTTCAAAATATTACAAATAATTAATGTTTTCAAAAGAAATGTATTGTAAACGATGAACGGGAATTTAAATCCGACTTTTTAATAAGTTTTCAAAGTAATAATATTTTTATTAAAGACTTGTGCTGAAATAAAACCCGCAACTCTAATTTTATACAAAAAAGGTACCAACTTGTGGTCACACGCCTAGGCCCTAAAGTGGGGTGTGACAGGTTGGTATCAGAGCCATCAATCTTAGCGAATTAGGTATTTAATTATACCTAAGCTTTGATTAAGGACAAGTTTTGAAAACTTATTATACAAACAATGATTCAAACAATCTAGATACTTAGTTCAAAAGTATCAAGAAATATTCAAAACTGATACGGATAAGATACAAACAAAATAAATAAGATAGGAGCGTCTTCCTAACCCTAAAATCTAACCTCGCGCAGATGTCCGATTGTCAATCTAGCCAAGGATCATGTCAGCCTCGATTTGGCAAAGAAAAAGGATTTATGGGAACGTCTTTTCTCCCAATTCCTATATCTAGCGATGAAAGTACAACGCCAAACAAAAATGGAGGAAGATTCAGATTCATTTGATTCTAACATTCCACTAGCTCGGATTATTCAAAATTAAAATATGTATGGAGACGTATCAAGTAGATTCAAGAAACCAATGATGTCAAGGGAAAAAGAAGTGATGACTTATCCGGAAGAATATCCTCACAAACAAAAATATTTTAATTTTCCTGCAACTCAAGATCCTTACTTTGTTCACATTCAAAATGAAAAAACAATGAAGGAAATAGAGGTGGAAGAAAAGAAAAGGAGACTATCAAGAAAGATAGCAAGATTAAGAAATTAGTCATCCGCTGGAAGAAATAGAACCTTAGTAATGGTAGAGAGTATAATTGTAACAAATAATATGCACTCTTGTAACTATAATGAGATGAATAAAAGATATGTTTTGAATTCTCCGAATATTAGACTTATCTTTTAAAATTTTTATTGTAGTATGTCGAGAGAAGAAAGTACAAAATCTCACAACAGTCCTCCCAAGAAATCGGGAAACGAAGAAAACATTAATAATAAAGATAATGAAATTCCCGCCTAATATAAAGAGGGAATTCAAAAGATGATTAAGGAAGCTATTTGACTTTTCTACGAGTCAAAGTCGACCAAAATCTAATAAGAGGAGTCGAAGTAAATCTGTTTCTTCAAGAAAGGAAGAAACTTGTGATAGCTCTACAACTAATAATAACCCAAGGAACAAGAAACGAAAGAAACGTAAGATTCAAAAAGGATGTAACTTTAAGAACTTTAAAGTTTACAATCCTAAGGAATTTCATGGAGACTTAGATGATATAGCCACTATGAGATGGCTAGATGGACAAGAATCAATCATCACCATAAGCAAACGGTGAAGAAGCTATCCAGTATTCTTCACAATTGTTCAAAGGAGAAGCTCTTGAATGGTGGAACACCCTAATTCAAACCAAGGGTCGAGAAACAATGTATAACTTAAGTTGGGAGACATTCAAAGGTCTCATACTAAAGAAATTCTGCCCAACTCATGAGATGGATCGAATTCAAACCGAGTTATGGAATCACAAGGTTATTGGCACAAATATTAGGGAATATAACACTAAATTCCTAGAGTACTGCCGATTGGTTCCACATCTAGTAACTCCGGAATATAATAAAGTAACTCGTTATATATATATATGGGTTACCAAGAGAAATAAGAGACATGGTACGATCCCATATGCCAGATGCAGTTGAATCGGCTGGATATTTAATCAACAGTATGATAAGGAATCATGAAGAAGAAAAGGAAAGAGACAAAGAAGCCAAGAAACCAAAAAGTTCTGAGAAGTTAGAGAAAGAAGAAAGTACTCCCAAGTCAGTTGTAAGACTTTTGGAAAGAAACATACTGGGAAGTGTCGACTAGAAAATTCAAACAATTGTGCATACTGCAAGAGAGCAGGACACACAATAGATGAATGTCGTAAGAAGCTAGGAGTATGTTTTACGTGTGGAGAAACGGGTCACTTTAAGACTGAATGCCCAATAAGAAAAGCTAATCAAGATTAATGAATGACAAGATCATATCAAAGAAATGTCAAGATAGATTAGCTAACTTTTGTATATCAATTGTAACTCGTTATTAAACGAGAAGTTTTGTAATCAAAGAAGGGTATTTAATTCCCTAAGTTATAAACGAAATATTATCATATAGATCGTGTTAATACACAAGAATGCTTATATTCGTTATCTCTAGAGAACAATCAAGAGGTTCAAATATTAAAAGGTTCATCCGAAACTTAGAACAAGGAAGACGTTGAGAAAAATTTATCATCTAGGAGGATGATATACCAAACGTTAGAAAATATTTAAAAATGCAAGGACATTATATTATCGAAAAGAATTCGTTCAAAGAAATACGACTGATGGAATATTATACTACCTAGAAAGGTTGATCAAAAGTCAAAGAAGAAGAACTCGAAGATATTCAAGAAAATACAATTGCTAAGTATAGAAAATGTGACAAAGTACAAGGGTACTATTAGAATATAAAGAATGTCATTGATTAAAGATCAAGGATAAAATGGATTCGATAGACTGAATCTAAACAACAACTTAGTGGAATAGATTCTACAGATTGAATCAAAACAACAATATAGTTAACATCGGTAAATGTTTAGAATACATAACGGTAAGGTAAATAGTTAAACACAACTGATCAATTTGTTTAGCAATTTATATTTACTAATGATATTCTGAAATATTGACTGGTTATATCATTCGAGGATGTAAGTTAGCATCAAAATAAAGACCCTAGTCATTTTGCATACAAATTGTAACAACAAGAACCCAATTAGATAGAATCAAATCAACAATTGAAAGGTAAGAACCATTTACTCTTAAACCAACGAATCTCGAGGACGAGATTCATTCTAAGGTGGGGAGGATGTAGCATCCCCAAAATTTCGATCCAAATTTGACAATTTAGGAAAGTTGAGGGATCAAAAAATAATCTCAAGATAAGTAATGAGTAAAATATTAAATAAGGAAATATAAGAAAAATAAGGAAACAAAAATATTTCCTAAAGCTAAGTATTCTTACATGGAGGAAATAAGTAAAGAGAAAACTCCATCCCACATTGGACAATGTAAGAAAGTGGAAGCATTCCAACAAGGTATAAATAAGGAAGATGGAATCCATCCTACATGGAAAGTGGTAAAGAAATGGAAGCTCTTTATAAGAGATAGAATTTCCATAGTTATATTCTTTTATGAATATCATGCACCAAGTGGTCCTAGCGGAGGGTGAGTAGCACCCGACGCACACGTGCACGGGCTCGGGCTCGGGCTAGGACGAGGACGATGGCGAAGGTGAAGGTGACGGCGACGGCGAAGTGCGTTGGGCGCAATGTGGCACTTTGATGACGCACTTCGCACGCTCGCATCGCCGCGAGCCGCTTAAGAGCCGCCTTAGTATTTTTGGACAACGAGAATTAGCCTAGAAATGAGTCCAAGAAGACGGCCATCGCGTACCGCGATGGGCCGTGATGACTCAGAGACACGTGTCACACTCTGGTGACACGTGGCAGCAGGCCAGGACACGTGGCAGAATGTGTCAGGCCACGTGGCGACACGTGGCAACGCCTGATGACATGTGTCATCGTGATACGCGATGACCATGAGAAAGAGGCCCATCGCGTATCGCGATGGGATCCAAAATTTTCTATAAACAGGGGGTGATCGGCTCATTTGTATGCACACCTCCACTCTCTATCTAAAACAACTTTCTCTCTCTACCTCGGTTTGCGTGCCGAACACCATTTTGCGTGTCACCAACCCGAAAAATAACACAGCGTAATCCGTGTCAAATACCCGATGTTTCCTCGAAGTGAGTGCCACTCAAGAAACCCGACATTCTGTCTCGAAGTACGTGCACGACCCGGCGACCAAACATTTCCTCGATTTGCGTGCCAAGAAGAGTTAATCAAAGAACATCTCGATAAACGTGCATAGAGTAGAAGTGCTGCCCGTATAAACTTAGGAATATCTAACTCCGAATACCCGTGCAAGGTAAGGGGTTCTGCCTAAGTTATTATATTATTATTATGAATGGCTTAGACCATAGTCGAAGTTATAGCCAAACCTTGATTACGATTAAGAATAAAATAACTTTTCTTAAGCAAAGGTTATAGTTAAAATATTGTTTCTTATTAATTAAGAAACGTAAGCGAGTTTATTCAAGGGATATAACTAAATAGTATTTCTTTATTGTTAAGAAAAATAATACTATAAAGTAATGTTTCTATCATGTGTAAATGATAAACAAACAAAGGGACTAAAGGTCCAAATGTTTTGAATAAACAAATGCTTTTATCAAGGTTAAAGCTATACCAAAATAAATAAAGGTATAAAGCTAGATCGATGATCTAGTTATTTACACAAATGTTATTCTCGTACTATAGGTCCGAGGTAACAAAACAAGAAGAAGAATCAGAAAACAAGTATCAGTATCAGAAACTGATTATAAACAGATAAGGTGAATAAGCCCCAAACCATTTACATTGAGTCAGAATGTTTGCATAGGATTTACGAATCCTTAAAAACTTTGTGTACAATAATAAGAAACGGACATTTTGATTAAGAGTATACATGTGTCTGGATCCCAACATACATGGTGACTCGGCATTTCCTCGAGGCCATGCATATCATCAACATGCCTCTGAAGGTTTACGTGACTGTTCAGAGAAATGATATTGTGTATATAATTAATTGTACAAGGTACTTAGGGTAATTTGATCCCAATTTAGTTGGGTGTCTAATGAGTAGTCACAAAGGTATTATTGTTGGTTTCACAAAGGTATTGAAAAGAGATTTTAGAGTCAGCGTTATTCACCAGCTTTGTGCTGACGTATTTTCCCACCCATGTTACAGGGAAACAAGAAAGGTTAGAACGTACAAGCAAGAAAGAATAGAAGATTGGAGTATTAGTCATTAGATGCTATCTGATGGCTCAGATATTTTATTTCAAAATATTACAAAGAATTATGTTTTCAAAAGAAATGTATGAACGATGAACGGGTATTTGAACCCGACTTTTTAATAAGTTTTCAAAGTAATAATATTTTATTAAAGACTTCCGCTGAAATAAAACCCGCAACTCTGATTTATATACAAAACAGGTACAACTTGTGGTCACACGCCTAGGCCCTAAAGTGAGGTGTGACATGGATAGTTGTTTCGGAGGATAACGACGTCGGTAAGTTTTTTAATATTAACTATTTATTTAACTTTATTCATTCTTTATTAAAAATGTATACTAATTGTGACAAATAATTTTAATTTGTAGCTAACTTTCAAGCCGGCGGGATATTTTGGAGAAAAGTTTTGAAGCTTGGGTCGCGCTAACGAGTTAACCCGAACACTACTGGGGCAAAGAAGTGGTTCAAGCCCACTAAAAGAACCTTAATTCGGATTGCCAAAAATTTTCCGGGATATACAACCGCTTGCGCAATTCCGGTTGGCGTAGTAGGCAAAATGACGCCAACATCCAATCCCAAGCGTTAAGCGACTTTCAATCTCAAGGGTATCCCGAAGGGCGGCTTGGGAAACCGTTCAAGCAACTAAAATGTTGGGAAAAACTAAGGCTATGCGCAAAATGGAACGGGGCACCCACCGTTCCAGTCGCTCGACGAGCCGGCTCATCATCCCGGCGTTCAAAAAGTTCGAGGAAATCGTCCTCGACAAATCCGAGCACACCTAACACCCTCCAATGCTCGTAACTTTAACCTCGTTGACGAACACGACGCGGTTAACTTAGACGACGAAGACGACCAAGTACCTGAGTTGGCTCGACCTCGCAGCAGAGAAAGAAAAAATAATACAAAAAAAGGGGAGGGTTCGTCGTCGTTACGATTCAACCCCGCGGCCAGTAAAGAAACCGAACATCTAAACAAGGTGTTCAATCGTTTTGAAACACATGTCGTGGGTATAGGAAGCGACATGAAAGTTGTTTTTGTCAAAAATCTACTAAGGATAATGTAACCAAATTCGTTTGGTGAGGTTTAGTGCTAAGTTGATAAGAACGATAATGAATCGGTTGCAAACACAAACACAAGGATTTGTTACAAGGAAAAGCTCTTGATATTTAGAGGATCGCCGGCATAAAAACCCCGGGTGATGACGAATCGTCTATCACCACTTTATTAATCAAAAATCGGGTTACAAAGGTTGGAGATTATGATCAGTAATACAATATTATCTAAGTGTGAGTGTTATGCTAGAGAGAATTCTCAGAGATGCTAAAGTGTGCGAGAGTACAAGTGTGTAACCTAGCTGATCAATAGTCTCGTTATATAGAAAATAAAAGCTAACAAAATATCCTATAAATGTGCCACTCTTCCCACTAGCCGTTCCCATCTCTTTGACCGCGTGCGGAAGAAGTCCAGTAGCGATTAAATAGGATGACCTAGTCATCCAGCCGTTATGCCTATCAATCACAACACCACTCAAGTACATTTATTAGTAAATAAATAATACCGAGGATCCTTAATCCTTCACAACCTGGAACATATCTTAGGAATAATTTATCCATAAGTTGCTTAAGAATATAAGATCCTCAGCATAAATTCTATGCCCTAACAATTGCCCCAAAATGGCGGGTGTTTATGCAATACAACTGTGATGGGTGAACCGTAGGAAAGTCGTGAAGCGAGCTAAAAGATATAAATGCATATGCTTAACCAATTAATTTCATGGAATTAGTTGAATATGGGGACTCATATAATTCCAGGTATAAGGAGATAGAGGATGAAATTACAAGAACGTGGGCGAAAACTGTGAAGAATACGGAGTTGAAACGAGAAAGATATGAAGAAAACAAGAAATTGAGAAAGTGTTCCACCGTGGCCCACGGTCAACCCAGCTCAAAAACAACAAAATCCACCGTACCGTGGCTTCCCTGGTTACCATAATTGGACCATGGGCCACGGTCCGGAGATAGTAACTGCCGAATTCCCTTGTTTATATTTCATTTTTGGGTGTCTTTTCACCTATCTTCCATTCTAGACACCCTAAGGACGATTTTTGGAGTACAAGAACAATACTTTGGTGATTGTAATCATTGGTTTGGGTTTATGATTCGTACGATTATCTTAATTGATGTGATGATTAATCAACCTATGTGTGGCTAGTACTCTTTATATTCTCTCCCGAATTGTAAGGTTTCAATTGACTCTTTGTTAATCGTTTATGTTATTTGTGGGATAGTAATTTGATCATTTGATTGTATTGCTATGGTGATTGTGAGTTTGTTTTGTAATTGTTAGTACAGTATAAATTCGTGTTCTTGACTATCCGTTCTTGGTGCCATAGGCAATCGAGATTTATTAAAAGAGAATTAGGGTTAACTATATTAAATTGATTATCGAGTGACAGCCTTGCATTTTTATAATCCAACTACTTAGTCTTCTTTTATCACTTTCAAACACACTTTCATGAACTATGTCTATGTAGTTCATCCCAAAAGTAAACGTTAACAATATCAACATTGGAAACCTGAAATCGGGAGAAAGCATTGTTTCTCATATTGTTTTAAACTCCTTAAATTGCTTTAAGTTCTTTTTGTTAATCAATCCAAACAACCAAATCTTTGAATTTATTTTCTGCACTTAGATTAATATAGATAAATTACTTTGATACTTAATAACACATTTTCCACAAACTCCCTGTGTTCGTTACCCGCTTACCGCTATCTAATTAGTTGTAATCAGTTTATTTTTGAATGAGTCTTTGACCTCATGTCAAGATGTCATTTTGAATTTTGAAATCCCTGCAAAAGATAAACGATTAGATGTGTATCAGAGGCAAATAAACTCATGGTTATCCGCTGCCTATATATGTGATCATCTTAACCCTCTTATAACCACACAATCCAGCGGTCATTCAGGTATCCTTCTTTCTTTTCTTTTCATTTTCTTTTTCTTGATCATGTCTACTGTTTCTGTCTCCTCTTCTTCTTCCGGCCAATCGGACCCGATGAACTCCATCCGCAAGGTATCCTTGAGACCCCATCCTTTGACATCTGTAAGTTCACAGATCCAGAGATTGATGACATTCGACCACTTTTTCCGACCAACACCATTTTCCGACCCTTTGACTCTACAACTCGCAGCGACTGTGTGTCGAAGAACTGGGTTTTTTTCCAACCCAACCATTCCAAATAGGCTTCAGATACCCCTTTCCATATTTTACCCAAAGCCTTTTCACCTTGACCGGAATCAGTTACATCCAGGCCATGCCCATGTTATGGAGGGTTCTTCGTGCTGTAGAAAGGATAATCGAGGAAGAAGGCGTTGAATTTGGCTTGTCGGAGCTAGCGTACCTGTACACCTTGGTTACTCAAGGTTCCAAGCGCTTTGATTTTAAATCAAAACCTCGTCAAGTGATCCCTATCTCCAAGGTTACCCAGAATGATACACTCTGGAAGAACTAATTTTTCTTTGTAAAAAGGGATTCAATCCCGGGTGGATCTGATCTACCCAAAAGGTGGATACGTAAGGTAGGATCCAGGATCCTTAGGTAATAGTGGTAGGATACTTGATTCTTTTACTAACACTTTATTTTTCTTGTACAGTTGATAACTTTGCCTTGTTAGCTAAACTTCCAGGAGTTGAAGAGAAGGTCAAGAAATTCCTTGCATTGGATCGTAAAATTAGAACCTTTCAAGCCAAGTTCGTAGAAGCTTTTCAGAAATCATACTCAGAGTCAAACATGTCAAGTAATTATCTTTATAACCAAGTTTAATATAGATTAGAAAATGATTGAAAATTTATTTGAATCCTTGTTTATAGGTGCCCAGAATTCCGGCAAATCTGCATCCAAGTTCTCCCTCGAAGACATTGACTGCATGTTCATGAAAAAAAAGACTCCGAAGTCCACTCCAATGCACGAGCCACGTCCAGTCACGACCCAAGCCAAGTCAGGAGCCAAATGGAAGAAAAGCTCGGAACCTGAGAATCCCTTTGACACCGAGAAACAGCTTCTCGAGATGCTCAATGTCGTAAGGATCCTTTATCCTGATAGCCTTTATTGATAGTTCAAGTATTCTTCTAATCTCGTCTTTGTATCTTGTATAGGCAGTCAAATCTGCTCAAAGCCATCATGAGAAGATTGTCAGAGAATACGAGGAGACTCTTGCTGGGATGAGGTCCATAGCCGCTGCGAAGGACGAGGCACTCTCTAAGGCACTCGCTAAGATGACCAAGGAGAAGAAGCAACCCGAGGATCATGCATCCACAATTGTTGTTCAGATGCAGGATGAGATAACATGCGCTACAAACGAGGCAAAGATCTGGGCGGCCAAATCAGTTCTCCAGTCCAAGATCAAATTGGTGAGTGAGGCTAACGATCCTGCTTTTGAGAAATCCTCGTGAGACATAGCGCAGTGGAAACAGTCTTTGGCAGATTTGGGCGGAGGCGAGGATGAAGAGGATGCTGAAGTAGTTGATGGAACCGGGGTTAGAGCGAGTGGATAGAAGGATGTGAATGAGATGGACGAGGGGAAGGAAGCAGCAGCAGATGGTGAAGAAGCTGCTTAAGCGGGCGATGAAGGATAATAAAGACAAGGCCAGAGCCCGTTGTTTTTTATTTTGTTTGGTTATGTTTTGAAGGATATTTGATAATGGTCTGTAATGGATAATAGTAACTAGGATAAAGGATCCATGATCCTTAAGACAATTAGCGGGGGGTAGCAAAGGTGGAGGGATCCTCTGTTTGTGGGGATGAAGCCTTTGATGCCCCTGTTTTTATTTTCCTACACTCTTTGAACAGTTAGTAATACTTGCTTAACCCGGGTGGATGGTCCATCTTTTGAATGGTGAAATCCGGGTTAAGGTTTTGGGTAAGTTCAAGTGACTTAATAATCATTTAAATCTTTTGGCTATATGTTTATTACATGTTATTCTCAAAGTAAGTTTGATATAGTCTTAGCTTTATTGAAAGTTTTAAGAAATATTCTTGAGTAAAAAGCTTTAAGGATAGAATATCCTTATAAAAACAAAGTAAAGATCCTGGATCCTTACATAAAAGAATTTATAAAGATTTAAACCAAGTAACTGTAAATCAACAAGTAGAAGTCACACCATAAGATCTAATTAGACCTAGGTTACCACAAGTGTTGATTCTTCTACGATAATGAGTTAGGGATCCCGAATCCATGAGTATTGATCCTTCTTGATCCTTGCAATTTGAACTTAGCTAGGATACCTGATACAAAAAACTTATGATATTAATTGAGATTAAACCCGTCAAACTGGGGACAAGCCCAAATAAACTGGGAACAAGCCCAAATATCCTGGGGACAAGCCCAATAAACTAGGGACAAACCTAAATATCCTGGGGACAAGCCCAAATATCCTGGGGACAAGCCCAATAAACTGGGGACAAGCCCATATATAAAGATGTTGAACTGGGGACTTGCCCGAATCGGGATTTAGCCCAAATGTAAGTGACGTGAAAACGCCAAAACCTTAGCTAACATGAAAATGTTAGAAACCTTTGTCTTAAGATAACATGAAAATTTTATAAATCGGTGGTTTGGTACGTCTATCATAAATCCTAGGATCTTCCATATAGCCGAAGACAACGAAATTGTCAGAGACTAAGCGTGTACTGGTCCTGCTGCCCCAGACTATACGTTGGATAACGTGCGCTCCAGGCGAGAGTGTAGAAACTTTAATTTAGAACAAAGGTGAAAACCTTTAAACCTTGGAAGATATGACCATCGGGGGTCACACCTTAATCGTGGGCTAGGACGAGGGAAATAGTGGTGTATCTTAAGCTTGATGGAGAGGTGCCCAACCTCTTAGTTATTGAACCTTTTGTAGAAATCTGCATCGTTACTTAAAACTTGGAAGAAATAAATGTTAAGAATATATTATACTTAAATTAATAAGAATCTGAAATGAATAAGTGATCAGATAGATATTACCAATTTTAGGATCCTTGATCCTTTAAGAATACTTGATCCTCTGAGGGTACTTGATCTTGATTAGAAAAAGTACTTCTTGAGATGGATAGCATTCCAGCTCTTGGTAAACTGTCGCCTTCCATAGTGACCAAATGATATGCCCCCTTTCCTGCTTCTGACTCGATCAGATAAGGACCTTCCCACTTAGGTGCTAGCTTTCCATCTGTCGGATTGGTTGTATTTTGGAAGCCTTTCCTCAAGACTAGATCTCCTTCGTGAAATCTTCTGATCCTTGTACTCTTGTTGTATACCCTAGCTACCCTTTGTTATATGCTGCCATTCTTATTTTGGCTAGATCTCTCAGCTCTTCAACAGTATCCAAGTCTTCTAGAAGGATTTCATTATTGGCTTCAGGGTCACGGATGCTTGTTCTGGTTGTAGGAACCACCATCTCTGTAGGGATTGCGGCATCTGATCCAAACACCAATGAGCGGCATCTGATCCAAACACCAATGAGAAGGGTGTCTGGCCCGTTGCATTCTTTGGTGTTGTTCTATCGGCCCAAAGAACATAAGGAAGTTCCTCAGCCCACTTGCCTTTCTTGGATCATAGTTTCTTCTTCAAGTTGTAGATGATGATCTTGTTACTTGATTCTGCTTGGCCATTGGCTTGAGGGTGAACTAGTGTAGAAGTAATCATCTTGATGCACCAACTGTCACAAAGTTTAGTAGTTCTTTTCCCAATAAACTGGGATCCATTATCACAAAAAATTTCAGATGGGATACCAAATCTAGTTATAATGTTTCTTTTGATATAACTTCCCTTTTCGGACCTGAACGAATGCTTCTGCCTCAATCCATTTAGAGAAGTAGTCTGTCATGGCAAGCATAAAGACCTTTCCACCTGGTGCCTTTGGTAGCTTGCTAACAATATCCATCCCCCACTTCATGAAAGGCCATGAAGAGGATATAGGATACATTGGTTCTACTGGCTGATGAAGGATGTTTCCATGCCTATAGCAAGCATCACTCTTCTTTGAGTACTCCATTGCATCCTACTTCATTGTTGGCCAAAAGTATCCAGTCCTAAGTATCTAGAGAATAATGCTTTTCCCCCCTGTGTGGTTACCGCAATCGCCTTCGTGGAAGTCTTGGAGTACCTCTTGTATTTCAGGATTCTCGATGCGTCTCAAATAGGGACCCGCAAAAGATTTTCTATATACAATATCTTGTAAAATAATGAATTGTGATACCTTCAATCTGAAAGCTTTAGGGTCCCTATAGGGATTTCTCCATTTTGGAGAAATTTCTTGATCGGAAGGATCCAAGATCATGTTTTTGGAGAGGACGAAGGATCCTTATGCTCTTCTATGCAATCCACTGTTACCTCCACAGCTTCTTGCTCTCCAATTGCCGGAGACAATATATGAATGATAGGTATCTTTACATCATCCGGGATCTTTAGTGATGATGCTAAGTTTGCTAAGGCATCTGCCCCAGCATTTTCTTCTGTTGGTACATCCATGATACTAAACAACTCGAATGATTTTGCTGATTCCTTCACAATTTCTAAGTACTTGATCATATTCTCACCTTTCACGGTATAAGAGCCGTTAAAGTGGTTAGTTATAAGTAAAGAATCTATATAAACTTGAAGATACCTGATCCTCATTTGTTTGGCTAAGAGTAAACCTGTGATAAGTGCTTCGTATTCTGCCTCATTGTTGGTGGCTTGAAATGCACATGCAATGGACTGGGGTATTATGTCCCCCCTGTGACGATTTCAGCACTGACTGCATTACCTGACACGGCTAAGTATAGGGACAACGGCTCACCATCTATTGGCTTCATCAAGGCAGGTGATGAGGATAGATAATCCTTAAGAGCCTTCAGTGCATCCTCATGCCTTTGAGTCCACTCAAACTTTTTATTATTCCTCAAGATATCATAGAAGTCTTTGCACTTCTCTGAGGACCTGGAAATGAATCTGTTGAGGGCAGCTATTCTTCCCGTTAGTCTTTGGACGTCTTTAGCATTCACATGAGACTTCAAATTGATGATGGTTTCAATCTGCTCAGGGCTTGCTTCTATTCCCCTCTTAATCACCATATATCCTAGGAACTTCTCAGCCTTGACACCAAAATGGCATTTTGATGGGTTCAGCTTCATATTTTACTGATCCAGGATGTTGAATGCTTCTTCTAGATCTTTGAGGTGATCCTCAACCTTCTTTGACTTCACTACCATATCATATATGTAGACTTCCATGGTCTTGCCTAACTGATCCTTGAACATCATGTTGACCAATCTTTGATATGTTGCCCCTGCATTTCTTATTCCGAACGGCATAGCAATATAACAGTATATGCTGGTAGAAGTCATGAATGTTGTATCCTCCTGATAAGATGGTTCCATCTGAATTTGTTGAAATCCAGAGGAAGCATCCATAAAGGTAAGCGTCTCATGTCCTGTCGTTGCATCCACCATGGAGTCTATATGTGGTAATGGGAAAGGATCCTTGGGGCATGCCTTGTTTAAATCGGTGAAATCGACACACACCCTCCACTTTCCATTCTCTTTAGAAACAATAACCACATTAGCCAACCATCGAGGATACTTAACCTCTCTGATCATACCGGCTTTAAGAATTTTTTCAACTTCTTCTTGTATGATCGCGTTCCTCTCAGGAGAGAATTTCCTTCGCTTCTGATGGACGGGTTTAACAGAATAATCATGACCCAACTTATGAGTAATTACCTCCTTCGAAATACCTGCCATGTCTGAATGTCTGAAGGCAAATGTGGATTTTCATCGCTTTAGGAAGGATGCTATATCCTCCTCAATCTCATTTGGGATCCTACGCACATAATAGTTAGCAATAAATAAAGTTACAATCAAACTGTCGTGGTGAGGATCCTGGATGCTTGTTTTATCTTCTTCATCAAAGAAGATTCTTTTGTCAGTCGTCAAAGTAGTGGATATGACTGGTCGTTCCCCGTTCTCTAACTTGGTTTCTTTGGTGTGTCTCTTGGCCGAGAAGAAAGAAGTACCACATATATATGAGCCACCGGAGATGAAGTTGATTACTTGTGCATCTGGTGGCGGTGGAGTTGCTTTTTGTGGGACCTCTTCAGGAGCCTGGATCCTTGAATTTTTTCTCTCCAAGAGCTCCTTGAATTGGCCCTTACTTAGGAGGTACCCAATTTCCCTCCTTAATACAATACAATCATCAGTCTGATGGCCGAAATCCTCATGGAATGCACACCATTTGGATTTGTCTTTGAAGGATGTTGTTTTCTCGTTTTTCCGAGGATACCTCGCTTTCTCTCCAAGATCCTTCATGGCACAAATTAAACCATGAGTATCCACAGAAAAGCAATATTCGGAAATACTTGGGTAATCTTCATTATCATCATCTCCTTCTTCGACTGCTCAGACATTTTGATTGTTGAATTTGGAGTAAGGCTTCGAGTTGTTGTTTCTAAATGAGGATCCTTGTTTCTTGTCAGGAGATTCTTGCTTCGTTTGAGCCCCTAACCATTCTTGGATCCTCTTGTCATCCTCTAACCGTATGAGTCTGAGTGCCTCGATCCTTACTTCATCTAAAGTCCTGCAAGGAGTCATCACAAGATCATCATAAAATGGAGAGCCCCTATTTAGTCTCATCTTAAAAGCTTCCACAGCCGTAGCCATATCAAGATTACGGATCTCTAGGGCCTCCTTGCCAAACCTCGTAACAAAATCCCTAAGGGATTCATCATAAGATTGGACAACTCTATATAAGTCACTAGTTAACTTTTCAAATTTCCTACTACAGGAAAACTGGCTGTTGAACAAGTTAACTAAATGTGAAAAAGAAGTAACAGATAAGGGAGGAAGACTTAGCAGCCATTTAAGTGCAAATAATGTTAGTGTGGATCCGAAACCCTTGCACAGGCAAGCTTCCTTGAGTCTCTCAGGAATTGGATTAATCTCCATCCTCTCCTTATATTGAGCCACGTGCTCTTCCGGACCAGTGGTCCCATCATACACTTTCATGTTGGGGGTTTGAAAGCGTTTTGGGATCTACGCATCACATATTGGTGGAGAAAATCTGGATAGCTTATGGCTCCCTTCTGGTATTTCAGGGATTGGCCACTCCTGGCATGCTGGATATCATATCTTTAAGCTTCTGAAGTTCCTTAACCATAGCCTGATTGATACATGCATCCTAGCTTCTGAAGACCTTTGATGTTAAATTCCTGAGAATCCTTGATTCTGGAAGAAGGATCCTTGAGGTTGGAAGTTGTAGGATCCTTGGTGATACAACCTAGAGTATCCTGGTTGAAGGATAGATGGTCCTTGTTAAAAAATCGAGGATCCTTGAACCTGTTGACCCATGGACCTTAGATTAAGGATGGATGATCCTTGCTGGAAAAATGAGAATCCTTGAGTTTGCTGACTCATGGATCCCGGTTGAAGGATGGATGATCCTTGAGTGAGTTGAGCCAAGGATTCTGGAGTGGTAAAATCCAGCATCCTAGGCATTAGAGGAGTCTGATCCTCCACTGGCCTCTTAGTCCTCTTGAGGCCTTCTATCTCCCAAATGATCCTCTGGTTAGTCTTGCTTTGCTGCTCCATGTACGGTTTAACCTGCGAAAACATAACAGAAACATCATTGTTAGAATTAACCACTGAAGTGGCAACAGTGGATTTCGAGCTCTGGAAACCTAGTAGTTGTGTCTTGTTTCTAGCAGCAGTAGCCCTTGGTGCTCCCGCTAGTGGAGGAGGCATTGGCAGTGAAGATCTTGGTGTAAGTGAAACTGATGAAGGCATGGTTGATGAAGAAGAAGATTGTTGAGACGCCATTGATGGTGAAATGGGTATGAAAGGTTGAAAATTGATTGGGTATTTTCTTGATTATAGCAACAATTGTCCCACGGATGACGCCAAATTGTTTTGGTAAAAAATCTACTAAGGATAATGTAACCAAATTCGTTTAGTGAGGTTTAGTACTAAGTTGATAAGAACGATAATGAATTGGTTGCAAACACAAACATAAGGATTTGTTGCGAGGAAAAGCCCTTGATCTTTAGAGGATCGCCAACATAAAAACCCCCGCATGATGACAAAACGCCTATCACCACTTTATTAATAAAAAATCGGGTTATAAAGGTTGGGGATTATGATCAACAATATAATATTTTCTAAGTATGAGTGTTATGCTAGAGAGAATTCTCAGAGATGCTAAAGTGTGCGAGAGTAAAGTGTGTAACCTAGCTGATCATAGTCTCGTTATATTGAAAATAAAAGCTAACAAAATATCCTATAAATGCGCCACTCTTCCCACTAGTCGTTCCCCTCTCTTTGACCACGTGCGGGAGAAGTCCAGTAGCGATTAAATAGGATTACCAAGTCGTCCAGCCGTTATACCAATCAATCACTACACCACTCAAGTACAATCATTAGTAAATAAATAATACCGAGGATCCCTAATCCTTCACAACCTGGAACATATCTTAATGATAATTTATCCATAAGTTGCTTAAGAATATAGGATCCTCAGCATAAATTCTTTGTCCTAACAATAGCAACCACCGAATATCAGGGAATGTTGGCCAAGACACTTCAACTAAAACAAATGAAAGAAGACTACGAATCACTCGTAAGGGACGGGTTACACGAAGAGGCCGCATTATTGAAACAACGACGACTTCTTTTTTTTTTTTTGTTATGTATTTTTTAGTGTTTCTTTAATTTTAATGTATTTTTATTTAATTATTTAATTTAATGGGTTTTAATTTGTTTAGTTTAATTATTAAAAGAAAATAATAAAAAATTGTGGCGTGGCACTGGAGGGGGCTACAACACCATTACACCTCAAAAACAAATTCATACCCTTTGCTAACTGGGCGCCACGTGTCATAATTCGCCCAATTTGTAGCCCTCCACTACACATAGCCTTATGGGCCTGATTGTTTTAAAACTATTAGGTATGAAGAAGTAGGATCATATGTTATGAATGCCCAGTGGCGAAGATTGGGCTTAGTCACAGGGGTGATCGAAGTCACGGACTCAAAAATTTTCAAGTCGACGATTCGGTTCGTGTCGCTGATTCAGGTCGGATCAGATCAAACAATATGACATCTATATATCTAAGTTTTCTTCATTTATTCAATCAATTGTTCTTACAATAAATGAAACAAAATAATTTTTTACCAACAAAGACCTAAAATATTCATGATAATGCGAGAGGAAGAGTAAGTAGGGATAAGCAAATTCGGTATTGGTACCGGTACAAAAATCGGTACAGATTTGGTACCGTCGGTACCGAATAGGTACCAAAATTTTGAGTTTTGGTACCGGTATTTATCAAATTTTACCTTCAATACTCGTACCGAACCGAATATTTTGGTATCGGTACCGGTACGGTACTGATCTCATCTCTATGGGTTATAAGAAGAATTACAAAGACCTAAAATATTAATAAAAACAAATCTTTTACTATTCGACTAATTTATTTTGTTTATAAATACTACAAGGTTTTTGAAAAAAAAAAACAAACGATGGGGTATTATTTAAAAAAAATCAATGGTGACCGGTAGCATTTTGGGAAAATACATCGGGGTGACCGCGCTTAATACCTATAAAAATTTTCGAGAAAAAACACGAAATTTACCTTATTAACGGAGATAACGGCAGTGACCTGAGCCACCCCCAGTCCCCAAAGAGCTTCGCCCCTGTGAATGCCAATGATATGTTGGGCGAGTGCCACTTGGTGTTTATCCTTGTTAAATTGTCGTGAAATCAATTTTCACAAAGAGAACGATGAATGGATTTTGTAAGTAATTTACGGGAGTGTGTGTTTGCTTTTATAAAAAACATCTCGTGAACCCTAAATGCTATATCGACACAACTACGGACATTACTTGCAAATCATACGCAAATCATTCCAAGTCCGAAAAGAAGGTTGCAAATTGCAACTATGCCTTAGCAACAAATATACAAAAATTTGCTTGTATTTTTAATAAGTAGGAGTAGAACTATCAAATGAAAATATCAACCAAGTCTTTCCAAATGTCAACCTACCGTTCCTGATCCTATATACCTCAAAAATAGACCATAAACAAATTAATCAGATTATTATATCACCTTAAATGTTAAAAAAAATCTAATTTTTGACTTTCTGGCACCCTATCCACACCAACTCCTTTTTTTCCTTATTAAAAACAAACATTTAAATAATTTATTTGGTAATGACAGGTTTAGTGTTGAAGACTTAAATTGTGCAACAGCTTTTCCGAAATATGCGTTGAATAATTAAAAGAAAAATATTACTTTTATTTTTCTTTTTTAATATAATTAATTCTTATAAATGTACGGACCATATAAGTCCACCTCGTCATTATATAGTAGGTTTGGGTCTTTTCCTTTGTCGAGGAATGGAATCGCAAGTCTCATACTGCCGGCAAGTTTTGCACAAGGAGTCAAGGACATTAAATAATGCAAAATATTAGTTCAAATGAACGTGTTGCATAGGAGTGTATGGTACAGGTATTAACGTATTATAAAATAAACTATAATTTTATTAAATTAACGTATTATAAAATAACTATAATTTTATTAATTCCATAAGTTTATTTTATAACGACGACCTTTTTATGTGGTAGGTCATCGCAGTTCTTAAATTTGGAGAGTCTTATTGCTCAAGTCCAGTCAGACTATGTTATTTTAATCGGGCCCACACTGGCTCTGGCTTGGGATCCCTTGGGAAAATTATATCGTCGGCTGTCACTTGAAAGTTTTTGTGCAACCAAAAGAGCATAACTTTCTGGCGTAGCACACAGTGGAAAGAGAACCCGAGTGAGCTCAGGATTCGAACTGACAACCTTTGCAAAATGCCTAACTCAAAACATTCATTGTCATAATCCACCAAAAGTAACACAGATAGGGGATTGAACTTGGATTAGCATTAGAGAATTCAAGCATTATACCACTAAGCCACAAGTGTGGATTTTATTGATTCTACAATTACATATATCTTTTAATTGTTAATTTTTATTAAATAAATAACTACAAAATGTAATGGAAAAAAAAAAGGTTGGACACCTGTTTAATCTGTAGGCATTTGGTTTCAGGTTGGGAGCTACTTGTTTAATCTAGTAGGCGTTTGGTTTCTAAAACCAGGTCGAAGTTGTCTGTTTTTTTTTATCCAAAAAGAATAAATTAAAATCTTGGCTGTTCGCTGAGAACGTCGTTGTCAACTGATCTGAAACAAGGTTGGCCGCCGGGAACATTGATGGTAGATATCCAAATATAAACATAACACAATAGTTTTGACATTTGTAACTTGTATGATCACATACCTATGCATGTGTTTCATAGTCTCAAATGAGACCTAACACCATTTCCGGTTGTTAGCTTTTCACCAAGTAATGAACTTCAACATTGAATTCAATAATATGATTCTTATGAAGTATAAGCCAACTCATTCGCATACTAGTTGTGACTATTTGGTGTAATGAAATTTAAATCCTCAAATACCAACCGTAGGAGACTAGACATACTTCACCAAATATTAAGCCACTTATAGCATATATGCATAATGTCTCACCCATGTTATGTTTACTCGCAACATGCATCCATAATGTTATACTTAATTCTAAAAACGTATTACTTTCGTATAATTTATCTCCCACCTTGACATCACAACATACCATTGTAATTCCTTATTATCGTGTGACTTTAAACACCTGTTGAATTAGGAACTTTTTAGTATCAACAAATATTTCACCTTTTTCAATACACCATTTGAATACTAACAAATATTTCACCAAATCAAGTCGCCCAAACTATTTTATGTATACTTTCATGTTTGGTTTATGTAACACTCAAATGTACTTTAAGCATCCTTTTAGCATTTGAATTCTTTCTCGTTGCACTTGAAGGATTCTTTTAGCGTTTGAATTCTTTCTCATTGTCACTAACTTCCTATATTATATCATTTACTTATCACTATTGACATATCATCAGTGGCGGATCCAGGATATTTTATCAGTGGGGGTAAAAATAGGCATGGTCAAAAGAAGCCGGTTTAAAACGGTTCGGGTTACAATAAGCCGTCGACTCGGTATAATCCAAACTAGTTTGCTTAACGATATTATGAAACTTTAATACTTATTTGCTTAATAATATTATGATTTTGTTGAAATTCTTTCGATCCTATCAAGCAAATAATGTTAATAAGAAATATAATAAAATTCAAAGTTTACTCAAAACAAAAATAGCTGATACAATATTAATTTAACCGTATAAGAAAATGAAAGGCAGTTGTAAACCAAAAATTAAAAGCAATTATTAACCTATTCAATTTAATTAGATTAGATTAATAATTAAAATAAAATGCTTAACTCCAACTCTTAAGGTTGTTAAAAATTCAAATGAAACTGATAGGTAATAGGTATGTTTTGTAACTTTGATAAACTAAAAGAGGTGAATGATAAGTTTTGTCTTTAGTTTACCTTTCAGATAAGTTTGTCTTTAATAACTCACCTTCCTAATTAATCTCCCCCATTTTCTCTCTCCTTCAACATGTCTTCTAAACTCCATTGATTTCAACGAGAATTTGCAGGTTTTTGAATTATTTTGAATTTGTTCTACCTAAATGGGGGCTTCTAAGGGTTCTATATGGGGGCTAATAGAAAAATCATATGAGGGGCTAAACATTATTTGTTATTAAAATGTTGATTTTTTATCCTAACGACCTTCAGCTCAGTGGGGGTCTTTACCCCACCTCAACTGTTAATGAATCCGCTTATGCATATCATCATGATTTAACACGATCAAATCAATTTATCGAGTTACATCCTCGTCTCAACATAATCATAGTCATACATATATCATCAGTTATGCACACATACGTGGCGGTATATCTCTCTTTACTTTACACACATGTTAGCCATTTTCAGATCCTTTACATATCCACATATATAGTGCATTGTCACGGAGCTATCCCTTTGACTTCGTGTGGCGCCCGAAGGCTAGCCAATCGGTCCGCTCATGATCAGGGCTTGCTGGTTTCGTCCTGCCTTGGACTCATCAGGCGAGCGGCAACAGCTCGCAACCAGCGATGCGTTCGTCGTGCCAGCACGACTAGGCATGTACGCCTTCCTTTCCGCTGAGGTCGTGCCTGATGAAGTCCGGGACGAGCCAACAAACCCAAGCGTTGCAACACAAATTAAGCATCTCGATCTTCAAATATTTGGTCCGTGACACTCTCCCACCACCATAACCATGCAAGTCCTCGTGCATGCACTTGTCATCCCATACCGACGTGCAAGACTTAGACGTTGGTCTTCCCCTATGCCATGCATGTCTGAAGGGCAAGCTCGCCGTCCCATACCAGCTCACTAGCCGAAGCCATACGTTTTGAGAATGATTCACTCTGATAAATGGGACACCCGGTAGTTCAGCCAAAATGTGAGTTAGCCATGTCGGTTAATTATGCCATCGGATTATGTGATGCCGACTTTCGCCAAATTAGCTTACTTCAACCCAAATTACGGCTCTGCCGCACCGTAAAACTTTTAACACGAACACGGTGTCCTTCACCTCACTGGACTAGGGTGGAGCTCACGATCCCATACTCGCGGCTTACAAAGACCATTCGATCTTCTCCCACCACCATTGCATAACTCATCCTCGACATTTATAAGCTCTTTTTGGTTGAGTGTGCACGTTCCAACGTACCCGAGGTTCGACCTGCTCTGATACCACTTGTCACGGAGCTATCCCTTTGACTCCGTGTGACGCCCGAAAGCCAGCCAATCGGTCTGCTCATGATCAGGGCTTGCTGGTTTCGTCCTGCCTTGGACTCATCAGGCGAGCGGCAACAGCTCGCAACCAACCCTTAGCCTATTGTAGCATCTATAGGATCGTTTACCAACCCTTATACGATCATATACATGGATCAAATAAGAAGTTACAACATATTCAATGCATTTTCACTTCTAACCCATCGAATACTTGATTTTGGTGTGTTTATAATCATTCAAACTCGTTTATAACATCAAAACATATCACAAACATTTTCAATTTCGGTTATCACCAAATATCATTAATAATATATTTTTTTAATAAAATATAATAAAAAAACACTTACCAGCTTGACGAATAAGAAGAAAATGATCCTGTAATTAGCTAGACACTCCTGGTCTTTCTGTTTGATCACACACATTTACCCAAAGGTCTTGGGTTATCTTCGTGATTTCAATATATGCACCCATGGAGATTAGCTACTAGAACAAAAGTGTGGGCATCTCAATGAACTGACATATTGTTTGTGTGATCTCATTAGTCGTCAAGCAACTTACAAATTACCTCAAGTTTAACATCTTGTAATTACCTCAGTCTTTATAACAAGCTTCATTTACTTTACCACGCATTTATTTAGGGGCTGTTTGGCATACATCTGAATTAGTAAGTGTTGAATGGGTAAGAGGTCTGAATTAGTAAGATCATCTGAACCAGTAAGAGCTGAATAAAATGTATCTGTTTGTTTAGACATCTGAATAACTGTGTAAAATTACTATTTTACCCATTTACGTAGATTTTGTGTTTATCTCATTTAAAAGATCTAAAAGATATAAACAAACTAGATTTATATTCATTAATGAATAAAATTATAAGTGTAAACAAAAAAATGGAATTTAAAATCTATAAGTATTAGATATTTAGAAGTTAAAATATTTTTAAATTAACTTTATTATTATCTATACAAATACAAATAAGCCCCATTTTTCAACCCTCATCTCTTCAACCTCTTCTGCGGCCAAACTTCAGATCTCGACACCACCGACATCAGAACCGGATCCGGATCTCCACCAGAGAACCACCATCTCCATGACTCTTAACACCTTTACTAATCACCACGTTTGTCTCTACTTTCTAAGATCTCCGACACCGGCATCGGATCTCCATCGCCGACACCGACACTGGCACCGGATCTCCACCGGAAAACCTCTAAGTTTGTCTCTACGTTCACGATCTCAATAGCAGCCGGTATGAATCAGTTAATATTATGGAGGGTAATTTGGTCCTGATTCCATTCAGAAACCATCTATTCTCATTCAGCTTCCATTTTACGCTGAACCATTCAATGGCAAATTATCTGACCGAATCAGACCCAAGGTTTATACCAAACGCTCTGAATCTGAGCGATTCAGACATTTACCTCTTAATGTGTCAGATTCAGACTCTACCAAACAGCCTCTTAGATCACCAATTTGTTTCTCTATTATAAACTCTAGATGTTTGAACATAAAACCCAAAATGGGATGTCACGTTTTAAAAGGAAATTTAGACAGAGTTCAAGTAAATTTGATATTACAATTATTAAATATATTCAACCACCATTAGTGTTGGTTTTCATCGGTCCATCCCATGCCAAAAAAAAAATGTGTGATGGACGAGCAATCTCTTGAGACCACATACATAAGTACATAACTTAGTGTACTGTAGGCTCTCCTTTCATGTACTAGGAAGTACTTGACTCCATCAATTCTATGACGCCACCTAATTAATAACTATTCTAAACTAGTATATTTGGTGACTCTAAACTTTCATAAGTAAAAAAAAGAAAATTACATAAATCAAACTAAAAAAACATAAAATAATCCAAAATTGTTTTTGTGTATGTATTGGTAGAAGTATTTCAATTTCAGTGGAACTAAAATGGTAAAAAAGTAAGGTATACAAAAAGTTAAATCTAATTTAAATAAAACAATAATAATCCCAGTGTTTCATGGGTAATACTAACCGAATTCGTTGCTTTCAACCCTAACCGAATTGGTGGAGGTGGTGACTAGTGTACCCGCTACTCAACTACCACTCATAAACTTATGTGTAGTGGATGAGCTACAAAATTAGAGGGTTTTTGACACGTGACAAGAGGGGGCAATATGTAGCTCAGGGAGACGGTGTTATATCCCACAAATCGCCACGTCAGCTGACTTCATGCACAAGCTGGCGACAATACATGTCCCCCTATCTCCGCGCGGGAGGGGGTGGGGGAGGGGTGTTCTCGCTCCAAATCGTCCTTATTTGCCGCCCACTAACTTGGCCTAAGGGATACCCGAAGCATACCCCGGCCCCCCATATTATTTATAGCAACCAAATGCTCAATGAACCAAAACCCCCGCAAAGTACAAGATCTAAAGCACATATACCAAACTCCAACATAGTCCACTTTTCCACACGTTTCCCATTAGTTCTCACGTATAAGTCGGCATTCTAAAGTCCAAAAGCCTCAATGATCGAGGCATCTTTCGTTTCCTTGCTTAATATAATAATATGAATTAGCATGTGTTTGCGCGTTGGTCCACACGTCTACCGGGGCCATGTGTCGTGCAGTGGGTGGTCATGTCACAAGTTGATTTTTGGATGTAATTTAGGAACGTGTTTTGGACTTTTGGGCGTCACTTGGCATGTGCATACACATACACATACATAGTGGGTAACGCCAACTTCCACTCTTTCCAACCACATTCTTTAATCCTTTATTTGTGCATGTGTCTACCCCATCTTTACTATTTTTAATTAAATTAAAGTTAACGCTACCGCATTTTGACCCTCTCATAATATCATGTGTTATTTTAAAACTTAAAATCAAAAAAGGCGATCATTTTAGTTTATTTTGGAACTTATTTTATACATGGGTTGTATTGTTTCGATTATTTACATGTATTTTATACGTTTTTTTAAGTTATAACGTGAACTAAATAATGTAATTTTATAAAGAGAAAATATCAGTACCTCATCCAATTATAACCAAGTTTTTTTAGGTATTACACTTCGTTATACCTCTAAAGTGATTCGACTTTAATTAGGTGCTTCTATAAATGTTAGAGAAATAAATTAATGGAGGCATATATGAATCATGACTAATATTTAATTATTATTATTTTTTTTTCAAATTAACTTGAAATCTAAGATAACTATAAAAACATGTTAAATAATAATCAAGTTTTTAAAAGTGATCAATTTAAGTTAAATTGATAAAATAATCATTAAATAGCAACTAAGACTCGTATATGTTTCATTTGTCTTGATAACTTTTCAACAAAATTAATATGCGTGAAAACACATTTATAGGATTGAAACATTTAATGAAAGTCGAGTGACTTTAAATGAGAAAAAAACCTTCAATTTATTTAGCAACACACTTAGGGGTGTTTGGTACAGAGAATGGAAAAGGAGAGAAAATAGAAATGGAAATGGAATTGTAGAGAAAGAGAATTGGTATGGAGAATGAGAATCATTTCTCTTGTTTGGTACACGAGAAAATAAACAGAGAACTCTTCCATACCCAACCCCACCTCCACCCAACCTGACACCACTCACCACCGCAGCCCCACCACCACCAGCACCACCACCACAGCACCACCACCACCACCAGCCCCACCACCACAGCCCCACACCACCAACACCAACACCACAGCCCTTTCTTCAACCACAGCCCACCACCACCGGCTGCCGCCACCAAATCCCCTTCTTCAACCACAGTACACAAGAAATTAAAAAGATTCAAATTTTTGGAACATAAGATATAGAAAAAGGAGGCTCAAATATGTCATCACTAACTCTTTGGAGATTTTGTGGTGGTGGTTGTGGTGGCGATGATGATGATGATAATCAGAAGCCACCTGCGACCACCGCCGATTTCCACCACCACTGTCACCCACCTGCGACCACAATCACCCGACCATCTGAAAACCCTAACCTACCACGAACCACCACTTGAAACCCTAATCTCCGTTCACCCGTACCACCTGCAACCTACAACCGGTTACCATCTCTGTGTTCACCACTGCGAACGGCGGAGACGTGGTGGTGGTTGCAGACTTGGAGACGAGGTGGTGGCCGGAGACGGGGTGGTGGCCGGAGACGAGGTGGTGGCCGGAGACGAGGTGGTGACATGCTATGAGAAGGCTGCTGAGAAATGGATTTCTCTTTGTTTTAAAGAGAAATGGAATTCTCTAGTTTTAGAGAAATAGAAAGAGAAATAGAAATGAAAAGTGAAAAACAAACAAAAGAAATATTTCTAATTTCATTTCTCCCCAATCAAATCCCTCTACCAAACACCCCCTTAAGAAACTTTATTATTATTATGCAAAGATACTCCTAATGTAAAAACACGTCGTCAATCAAAACTAACTAATTTAACAAAAATGCATATTTTAAGATTATGTTTTATGTTTTTCACTGTATAAATTAGTATTCTAAAAGTAGTTATATAAATTGACAAAAAAAAATTTCTATTTCTGTACTTTTGGAATAAAAGTCACTAGAACATAACTTTTGACATTTTTTTTCTGAGTCGGCTCGCAAGCCTAAACGAACTTATCTTCTATATATTTTATTTGATACATTATGTAATTAAATAATGTACATGTTTTATGTATAAATTTTAATTTAAATAAAAAGTTGCAAACGTTAAAACACTAATTAATTAATAAATAATAAATGAGTAAATGTTGAGCTTGAAAAAATGCTCATGAACCGAGTTTGAGCTTTACAAATAGAGCTCGAACCAAGCCTAGCTTGAGCTCGATTTCTTGTAAGTTAAACAAGCTTTGTCTATCATGTTTACACCATTTGTAAAAATGCATATATATCCTGATCAAATTATAGCAGTATGACACAACATGATTTAGGTTAAAGATTGGCTGACAGAAAGTAAAATGAGACACATAGAAGAGGATGCTATATGATTGTTACTAAATTTAGACAATCATTCTTCTTTATGTGCTTCATTATTCTTTTGCTGAAATGGCCCTAAGAGACGATGATTTTGACACAGCCAAATTTAAGAAACTCCCACATGCGGTGTTCATTATTTTGTGATGGTGAAGAGGTAGGTCCCAGCAGAGCCCAGTTGGACCCGCAAGACTCACCTTGAAGAGGGACGTCTGCGCAACGACCAACTGCTTCCGCAAGACCCACCATGCTCAGAGAAGACCTTACGCGCAGTACGCCAGCTGTTCCCGCAGGGAAAGCCTCCCAATGGTAAAGTACCCCGCTTGTTCCCGCAGTTGCGGATACAAGCCATCAGGGAAGGCTACCCGCACTGATAGCAAGGCTACACGCACAAGGCACTAACTCGATACTTCAGTAATGTCACCTGAAGGAATGAGCAAGGCGGGAATACTCCCGCCCAAATGAGCCAGTCCATATGCTTCTGGAAGATCTTTTGTACTATACCTACCAAGGTATGGGCAAAACAGACGATCTGACCAAAACAGCCCATGAATCAATCACAGGGTGACAGCTCACCGACAACAGTACGAGGAGGAGCACCCTCTAGTACTGTTTGTCACTATTAGCCGCTGCCTACTCACCAACCCTTACTATGGGACGTGCGTAGCCTACAGTTGGTGGAACAGTGCATAGCCGGCAGTAAAGGAACAGTATACAGCCGGCCTTGTCACTATCGGCCGCAGCCTATCCACCAACCAGCATGGCTTGTGCGTAGCCCACTGTTGGTAGAACTGGAATACTATTCAGCCGGCTGTACCTTCTTGGAAACCTACCTTCGGCTATAAATACTCCAACACCTTGGAATGGTAAGGACATCGTCTGATATCTCATTATCTTATCTTCTCTTGCAATCTCTTAATATACACTTATATTCAGAGCAATCTAGTCTGATTCTCACGCCGGAGGGTGGTCACAAGGAGGAACCCCCCCCCCCTTTTCAGTGACGAGCTTACGGTGTCTGTTTTGCAGGTCACCTGAAGAACAACTTTCTTTGCTGGACCTCATCCTCGTGGGAAACATTACTTAACCCCCAGATTATCCGTAATCTGCACGGGGTCGATTAGTGTTTCTTCATTGGCGCCATCCGTGCATAAAAGCTAGAACTAATTCTTAATTTTTTCAAAATTTCTGAAGAAATGGTTAACGTTACTCCGGTCCCAAGGCCTGTAAGTGACCAAGAAACCCCGGTGACCACAACCCCAGCAACTGGGGGGAACACCGGCGGTTATACAAATTTTACGAACACTACCCCGGTTACCCAAGCCGGGACAAGTGCAGTAAACAATATTTCACTGGGGTTCACTGATGCCCAGTTGGAGAAACGGACGAGGGTCCCTCGCCAAACACTCGATCAAGTTAAGGCGTGGGCCGAAGCACGGCAGAAAGAGTTCCAAGCTGAGTTGGATGAACGCTTGCGTTCACTTCAACAGGCTGACGAATTCGGCAGTACTCGCCAACATCTCAACATGAACAGTGAGTGCGAGTACTCGGACGATGAGCGGGAAGAATCCGATACCGACGCAAACCCTCGCCATAAGGCAAAAGGGAAGCGTAAGGAAACGGACTTCCAACCGACAAGGAATTTTGGAGAAACCTTTAAACCAACGAACGCGGGGAGAAACCCACGTGACTTCTCCAAAACCTTTAGACCAACTGCTGCAAATGCAGGAAAGTCCAAGTTTGCAAGGGACATTGCGGAAGCAATCGCCCCGAGAAGTGCCAAACAAATGTCCAACATCGGCACTTATGATGGTCTATCCGACCCAGACGACCACTTGAACAGATTCATTGCGGGGGCAACCGTCAGAAACTGGACGGAACCCACGTGGTGTTATATGTTCCAGATGACTCTGGTTGGAGCGGCCAGGGCATGGTTCGATCGTTTACCGGCCCACTACATCTATGATTGGGCGGACTTTCAGAACAAGTTCAGCCAACACTTCAGCCAGCAGAGGAAATATACTGAAGAACAGTGGACGATCCTCAACTGCGTTAGAGAGGAGGATGAATCTTTACTAGACTTCATCACTCGCTTCAACTCCAAAACGCTGAGTATGGGCAACATAAGTGAAGATCTTGTTCGCGCCGCTTTCATCCAGGGCGCCGAATACCCAGAGCTTATCCGCACATTGACGGGTAAGGACGGCATGCCATCCACATGGGATGCCATCATGACGGCGGCCAAGCGCTTTGCCGAGACGGAGAAGCAACTGGGAAGGGATCTTCCCCAGAGTACACACCTCTTCACGCAAAGGACTAGAGAAAACAATGTTCGGATCGCCCGGCAGAACAAAAAGAGGAAGCTAGGTATTTGGCAGTCAAGGGTAAACTTTGACACCTCATCCAGCTCTCGCCCTCTTGTTGGCGGAAGGGATAACACACACCCTTCAAGCCGAGGAAAACTTCCACGCAAGTCAGATATAAGTAAAGTTAAGCCATCCTACTAAGTGTAAGTGACGGCCATACCCGCACAATCATGAAAGAGGAAGCGAAACAAACTTATAATTTGCCACGTTAAAAAGTTAACTTATCTAAGTACTAAAGAAATTGCTAAGTTAAATCAAAACATGCGTAAAATAAACAAGGCAAGGAATTAACACAATCTTTATTCCATTAAATTCAAATATTACAAAGATTGCTGGGTGCATACCCGCATACAAAAGAAGCTATACAAAAATAAAAATCTACTCTAATGGTGGAAAGGGATCTTCAGGATCAAGCTTCAGGACCACTTCCACTTGGACCCGCACCATCAGTAGAGCGTGGTGGTTCAAGGAAAGCTTTAAGGATAGCTAGCCCATCATCAGAAGCAGCGACTTCGTTCACCTTCTCCACCACCGGATGCGGGAAGGCGGCATACTGATTCACTGCTTGGTCATAAACAGCTTCAGTATCCACATCATACAAAGGGAAGTTGGAAGGCGGGATGCCTTTCTCAACAAACCCTAGACCAAGCAGGAAGCCGGCCTTTTTCCCATCCTCATGAGAAGCGTTGAGAGCTGCGCTCATAGCATCGTCATAAGACGTATCCGTGAAGACCCGATGCACAACCTACAAAAAGAAAAAATACAAGTATCAAAGCCTTTTCTATTCACAAAGAAGCGTAAAGACATTATGAAGTTAAGCTTACCTGAGACAACGCTTCTCGAAGAAGCCATTCCTTGGCAACCAGAGCTTCTTGGAGGGCGGCTTGAGCTTGGTTACGGGCGCGTTCGGCTTCACTTTTGTTGAGGTTGGCAAGCAACACTTCTTTAGCCGCAGCCTCTTCAACGCCCTTTAGCTTCCGCTCAGTCTGGTCAAGCACCCCCCTCTGGTCCAGGATCTCTTGGAGCTTCTTCGCGTCTTCCATCGCCAAGGCATCATGAGCCTGTTGGAGCGCCTCTAGTTTAGCTTTAAGTTCCTCATTCTCGAGGCGTAGAGGCTCAGCAACAGCTTCAGCCTTGGTGGCCCTTTCAGTTGCGTTCTGAGCAGTTTCCTTAGCCAGCCGAAGCTGTTCGTTAACAGCTTGGGCAGCCTTGGAACGGGCCTCGAGACGGGCCTGAACTTCAACTTCAAGGGCCTTGAACGCCTTCTCCTTCTCCGCAGCAGCCGCGGAGAGCCTCCTATTCTCCTCCCGGACAGCCCGCGCCTGAGCTACTTCTTGGATACGAGCTGCTTTTAACTTGTCGTTTTCACGACAAAGCAGCTCGACGCGCGGCTGCATCCGGGCCAGGAGAACCCGAAGCTCATTGGTTAGCCTACCCTCCTGGTAGCTAGCCATGGCTTCCCCCAACGCACCACTGAGAGCTGCGTGACGAGCCCACTCCACGCACTCCACAGGTGTGCGAAGGGTTGTTCCTCGGCGGATGTTCCATCGTGGAACATACACTTCATTGGAATCCGACTCTGCAAAAAACAAAAAGCATTTAGGAAAAGATGATATAAAAAAAAAAAAGAGGCCAAAAGAACCCTACGCACCTGTAGGGTCAACAACAGGCCGATAGCCACCAAACCCATCACCTGAACCCAAGGGAAATCCGTCCAAGAGGTCAGGTAGATGGGAAGGAGGCAGAGGTTGGCGAGAAGCCCCATGCACCGTAGGTGACGGAGGAGGCATGGTGAAGGATCGGCCGTCGTTGCCGATGACGGAGGAGGCATGGTGAAGGCCGCCGCGGTGGTAGAAACCAACGGAGGTGAACTCACCGTAGGTGAACTCACAACCGTGGTCGCCGCTGCGGAGTCCGCAGAAAAAGTAACCGCCGGCTCAGTGAAAGATGCGGTAAATATGGCACTGACAGCCGGCGGTGATGTCATCACAGTTGGAACAGTTGGCTCAACTGGGTGAGCAACTGAACCAACTGAAACAGGCGCAACCGCCTGAGTCGTCGCCTCAGGTAGGCTGACCAAGCCTACCGTCATGGGTCCGGAGGTACTCCTCCCCGCTCCACCCTGGAATGCGGTAGCATCCACGCCTGCACAAGGAAGATAAGCATTAATGATGGAAAGCTATGAAGTTAAAAATAAAGTTTGTACTTACGGGTTTTCTTGAGCCTAAAAGTGCGGACAGGCGGGGATGAACCCGATGGAGCCGGCCTCTTCACGCCGCTCACCGTTGTCATCCTGGGCTCTCCGGAGGTGACAGTCGTCGCAGCCTCCGGAGCAGTGGTCTTATCACCACCGGGGTTCCCCGCCACCTCCTCGCTCTCGGTCTCTGAATCAGACCGAGGCACCGGATCGGCAGTGGAGGCCACCTTCGCCTTCCCCTTCCCGCCGGCAGCCTTCTTCTTCCGCACCAACGGAGGACCATCTGCGGATTCCTCATCAGAACACAAGATTAGAGGAATTCCAGCAGAGGTTTCAGCATTGAGGGGTCGAGGGTTGAATAACGCCTTACCTGGCCGCCTGGCGCTCAGGATCTCGTGGCCTGGCGGGTAGACCTCCACGAACCGATCCGCCGTCTGTTCAAGGATGGGCAACTCGTTCTCATCTAGAGCACGAGTACCCATCCGAGCGGGACTATCAGCCTCCCGCGGATACAGGAGCGACTGCAAGTCGTTCCCCTCTGAAATAAAAGAAAAACAGTTAGAAGACAAACCTATATAAACAAAGAAGACAGAGCGTACCGTAAGGGACAGAGTTCAAACCGTATTCAAGGACGATCGGGATCTTTTGCGCATCCGCATCCTTCCACACCCGGCTCATCCCGAGCATCACCATCCCGGACTCCGCAAAGCGGTAAACTGGAGATTGGACTCGGGAAATCTTTGAAAACCATTCCGCCTCCTGGTAGTTGGAGGCGTGAAGGCTGGGGAGTGCTTGCCCATTCTTGAACTTCATGGCAAGGGGGATGGCGCGAGCGGAGATATAAAAGAACTCCCGCTTCCATGATCGAAAACTGCGCTCGGTTGCGCAAATCTTCAAACCCTTGATCCGGGTTATCAGAGTATACCACCCCTGGATGCACCTCCAAGAGTAGAAGGTCATCAGGCGGTCGACGAAGGGCTCAACGCCCAGAATCCGGCACACCCACTCGAAGTGGCGAATTTTCGCGATCGCCATCGGATGTACCTCGGTCAGGTGTACACCGTGCCTCTCCAGAACACGGTACAAATTATATAGCCTGATCAAATTATAGCAGTATGACACAACATGATTTAGGTTAAAGATTGGCTGACAGAAAGTAAAATGAGACACATAGAAGAGGATGCTATATGATTGTTACTAAATTTAGACAATCATTCTTCTTTATGTGCTTCATTATTCTTTTGCTGAAATGGCCCTAAGAGACGTTGATTTTGACACAGCCAAATTTAAGAAACTCCCACATGTGGTGTTCATTATTTTGTGATGGTTTTTATGGTCCACAGTTTCAGTGGGGAGTTGTTTTATGAAGTTCGAGTGGTTTGTGGTGTGTTGCCGGAAAAAAAAGATTTTAATCAAGCAATTGGACCCATGACAATTATAATCGAAAGGAACAAAACAAGTATGGAGAGGTTGTGACGGAGAGACACTAGGTAACCCAAAAGCGAGAAAGAGGTTCGTGGGACTGCCTATGAGTATGCCGGGCTCGTTGTATATGACGATGATAAGAATAGGGGACTTTGGGTAGGAAAGTATGTGGAAAGAAGACGGCGATGAAGAATAAAGAATGAACGTTTCTTTAATATATCATTTTATTTTATAATAATAATAAGAGTAAACTGGTCTTTTCATAAGACATATCTAATATATAACATATCTTTAACGTCAATTAGTTTTAAAGACCAAAAGTGTACCGTTGAACGAACGAAGAGAACTAAACCTGCAATTTGTAAAAAGTTAGTACCAAAATTATAAGATGTTTTCATAACAAGGACTATTGGTGTAAATATCTCTAAAACATATGATGATTAGAAAAAGATATTTATTTAATATTTTAATGTGGAATTGAGAAACAAAAGAGGTCCACCATTAGAGCACGTGGTAAACAATATGAAAATAACAAAGATTTAAATAATGAAGGGGGGACAAAGCATGTTCGTGGAAGTTGTAATGAACACGACTCCTCTTTCTATATATGTCACACAAATATTAATCCCCCTTCCCCATCATCTTCATCTACATAGCTTCAATTCTAATTCATCTTTGGTTTCTCATAAATATAAATTATGTCTTCCTCATCGGAAATTGTGGATTCCCGTAGATACTCCACCCAAAACACGACGGTCAAGGCACCCGAGAAGTCTAGTTTCTCTCAGACTTGTAACCTTTTTTCACAATACTTTGAAAACTCAACTTTCCCGGATCTAACTCTAGGTAAGTTTTTAATATATTTTTTTTTGGTTATTAACACGATCAAAACTATAAAGTTTAGACCGATATACCGGTAGCGGCGGACCCAGAAAATTTTTGACCCCTCGGTTGACTATCATGACATATTAACAGGGTTTGGTCGGGATTTTTACACTGTAATAGTTCTAAAAATTTCTTTTTTCACAACAGAAAATTTTTCATACTGACTATGGGAGGTCATAGTATTTAAGATTTGTTAGTTACTGACTTATGAGCCCATGGCTTCATTATATTCAATAACGATTACAATATATAGAGATATAGCCGGATTAAAATTGTGTGATTTTTAATTTGTTTAGGTAGGAGGGCCCCACAGTTAAGTGCCACCATGAGTCTTTTTCCTATGGCGGAAACCTCACGCGTCGTCGTGCCACAACAGAAGCAGCCAGATCAATCGAAAACGATGACGATGTTCTATAATGGTCAGATCATGGTGTTTAATGATTTAGCACCGGAGAAGGTTAAGGAGATTATGAAATTAGCTGAGCAAGGGTGTGCCCAAAAAGCCCCAAAATTAGAGGAACCTTTGAAGAACACTGTTGTTACTGCTTCTGGTAATTATTAATAAATCATGTTTTAAATTTGGTAATTTGTAGAAAATAAGATTTGGAATTTTGATTTTATTTTTTATTATTGTAGATCTTCCAATTGCAAGAAAGGCTTCACTTGCTAGATTCTTGGAGAAGAGGAAAGACAGGTAATTAGTTAAATACTAAGCTAACAAAAACATAGTTTGTTGTCCGAGGTTTGGTTTTTAAGGTTGTAATGAATTTGTGAAATTTTGACAGAATAACGGCTCGATCGCCCTATCAGGCTCATGATGTTTCAAAGCTAGAGGATAGCAAGGAGTGGTTGGGACTAGGTGGACGGTCACATTAATTGATTAAGGATATTATTAATTCGCGTTTCTAGTTATGTTTATTGTATTTTATTATTATTATTATTTTTACGGTTGGCCGGTTTAACTATAGGATATCTGACATGTTTTTATGTCGTTTTGGATTTGAAAGACGTGTTTTTATAGTCGTACTACATGGTATGAATGATATACTATTATATTATATTCTTTAGAAGTTGATTGCTTTGTTGAATTACTTCACGAGGCGGCTAAGATTTAGACTCGTTAAATTTGATTTGAAATATTAAAAATTGATTCCTCTTAGATAGTCAAAATTATGTTTTAAAAACACTTTTTTATCTTAGAGCATTTACAACGATTGACCTTATCAGACCGCCACACCGCCAAAACTTCCACCGTTCCACTCTCTCTCCTCTACCTTCCAATTAATCTTCTACAATTCCTTCATTGACTCGTCTATAAATCCGGACCTTCTCCACTCTCTCTATTCTCTCCATTTACATATCTCATCTACCTAGAGTTCAATTATGATCCGGATGAGGAGAAGAACCATCATTGTCAATGCTCTTAGTATTCGGACGAGGAACATACTTAATAAGTTTGCACATATTTTTTTTAACGATATCATATAAATGTTTGCATCTATATTAGATTTATCGGTATCATATAAATGTTTGCATCTATATTAGATCGCTTATAGTTTATTACAAGTTTTTTTAAAGAATTTATTACAAGAAGTTAATTAGTAAAGATGATCCCGATAGTTTGTATTCTTCGCATAAAGCGAAGAAAATAAATTTCAATCTAATAAGTATACTCGTATGAATTTTAACTTCACCAGATATAAACTATTTAATTTAATATTAATAACAATCTCAATAAAGGGGTTGCTTTTATGATAAACGAATATATAGAAAGACTTAAAGTTAAAGTCTCCTTTGGTACACGATTTTTGGTCCAAGACATATGCGAACATGTAACATGTGGGTGGCTATGTACTTAAGTACTTTAAGTTGGGTGTTTGTTTGACCATGTCTGCAGATTCAGTTAATCTTTTGAAAGAAAAATAAATAAAATGATATAGTTAATTAATTATTTTATTTATTAATTAAGAAAATGAAAATGAATATATCTGTTGCGTGTTTTGCTAATCATCACTTGCCTTTTCAATTGTATAAACAATCCTTGTGGTCGATAATATGATTTTAAATGGAAAAAAAGGTAGATATTTGGCACGGTAGATAAGAAAATGATATATGCTTATTCCATGTCCGGAAACAAGTTTAAGATAATGACATATATGTGTTTTAATGTTTAAATGGCGATACTTTAACCATTAATCATCACTTGTTCAATAATCTTACCATATAGCATCGTCATTTCAAACACGGCTCTAGAACATCCACAATGCAAGGTTTGTGAGTGATTGTCCGTCCCATTTGACAACACACTAACGAGAGGGGGCAAACGAGTAGCGTTGTGAAGCAAGTTTGTGAGCTCAAGTTTGTGTCTTCAAATGAGAGACGGGCCAGAGGTGGTGGTGTGGTGTCACATCACTCTCTCTAACACACATATATATTTGTTATGTTTACACAAATTTATAATTTTAATGAATTTTAATGTGGTTTGTGAATGTTTGGTGTAGTGGAAAAAAATGAGTGTTTTTGAAAAAAAAAAACTAGAATATGATATAACTTTGATGTGACGGTTTGTATAAGTTTGACATTGGGAATGCACTTAGGATTATATTTATCGTTTTTAACTTTCTATGATATTAATAAGAAACCATAATAAGCCCTAATGCGACTGTTATTAAAACTAACTAAACCATTATGTGCACATGACTCTAAGCATAATACAAGGGTTAATATATGAAATTTTTTTAGTTTAATGTAATGAATATGTTACGTGTAATATGCGTAATATTTTCATCAAACTAAAATAAAATAATGTGAAATTTTAAAGCTAAAAACTTTGTTAAGTACTTTTACTTTATTCTAGTGGAAAGAATAATAAATGTTGCTAAAGTTTAAAGATGTTCATAGATGGTTAAGTATAATAATATTATCTGATCACATTTCTGTTTTGTATACATTTTAATAAAATGGTTTTAAGTAGAATTACATGTTATTGCCGGCCGTAATCCGTGACTCCGTGAGTCAATGAAAGAGAAACTAAGACACAATATTGGCCATTGGATCTAGTCAGCAATGACATCGGACCGTAAAAATTTAGGAATCATCCAACAGATTCTTCGGGTAGTTTGTTATTTTGTTACCTTTAATAAGATCATGTGATACGTAAGGTTGCGAATGTTGAATAAGTCAGCATTTAACTTAAAAACTAAATTTATATGTTGGAGTGTCACCATAATCTAACCAGAGTGGGACTACGGAGCTCTCATGTAACATCTTGTTTTTCTAGTTCGGTTAATAAAATGAAAATACGAGTTATTATGAGTCGGGCTAGTATTGGGTTAAATGGATATGGGTTATGGACTTGGGTTAGGAAGGAAAGGAAAAGACCATGAGCTTAAGCCCATGATCCATAATTATATAAACCTTAATTTCCCATTTATCATTCATTTACACATATTCCATACACCATCAAAAACACACACTTAGCTCTCTGTCATCCTACTTTTTCTCTCTAAACCGAAACCAAGAGGAAAACCGAGCATTAACCCGAGGTAATGATAGCATGATATTTATATGAACTCAAAACCGTTAGATTTAGTTGCAAAACGACGAGCCGACACCTTTAAACCGTTAAAGTCACGAGATCCGGGTGGAATCGGGTATAAACCGAACCTAAGATGAGCTTAGGGGTCACCTTAGTTCAGATATGAATCGAACGGAACGAAAAACGGCGAAAACGGTGGAGAAATAAGCAGGATCTCGCTTTTTCGGCGGGACTCGGTTTTCCGTAAATGGCGGCGCCGGAAAGGGCAGGTACGAGGTTAAGAAGTCAGAGAATGTTTCTGACATTCTCTGACCTAAACCTTATTCGTTAATGGAGGTCTAACGAACTAGCCTTAATTCGTGAACTGATTCGTTAATGAAAGACTGACGAACTAGCTCCAGTTCGTTAAGTTCAATTCGTCTGATGACCAGTTCGTTATAATGACTAATTCGTTATGAGGACTGGTTCAATTCGCTAAGAAGTACAATTCGTTAACCAGACCAAACGAATAAGGTCCAGTTCGTTATAAGTCCAATTCGTTATAAGGACCAATTCGCTATAAAAGCCAATTCGTTATGAAGTAACGAATTAGCCAATTCGATATGGAAGACAAAAGTAACGAATGAACCCCAATTCGTTAAGAAGCAGAATAACGAACTAGAGTTTGAAAGAATTACCATATGGTCTCTGGACTTAGAAAAAGAATGATTTAATTACAAAGAAGCCCTTGGACTTTTAAGTTAGCAAATTAATTAATGATTCAAAATCCTAATGGAAAATGTGTTAAGACAGTTAATGGAGATAAAAGTTTTCCAAGCTGACCTGCCAGCTCGACCCCAGCCAGGGGCTCTGCCCCTTGGACCCTGCTAGGGGCTGCCGCCCATAGAACCCTGCTGTCAGGGGCGCTGCCCCCGGACCCCCGTTCATTGAGGGTAATAATTAAACTAGAAAGACGACATGGGTAGTGATAGTCAAATTGATATGTGTAATTGTTATACAGTTAGTCGTGCACAGCTCAAGAAAGGGATAACCATAAACGGTGAACGTAATCGAATTCAGGTGAGTTTCTAGCCCCACTTCCTTGATTATATTTTCGGGGATGTGTGCATACTCGATGTGATAGTTAATACACTTACCTTAAGTGGTAAGTGTATGCCTTGTATGATTTACGTATGATGATTGTTTGACAATGCATAAACGATTATCGGATATTGCATGTACCGTCAAGTGATAGTTAAAGGCATGATTGATGTGTATATATGATAAGTGAAAGATGTATGTATGTTATGATGATAGTACATGAACGATCTTCGGATATTGCATGTGCTTCCAGGTGATAGTCAAAGATATGACTATATATGTATGATATATATAAATGATGTATGTATGTTATGATGATGGTACGTGAACGACCTTCGGATCTTGCACGTAATATTAAAAAAGGTATGTAAAGACAAGTATGGTACAATGTACTAAATATAGGGAACCGACCCTATATTTAGAACTATTACAGTGTAAAAATCCCGACCATAAAAGAGTGTGATGACCTAACACATAAAAAGTCACCATTCTAAAAAGAAAAAAAATATTCGGGCAGACCAGAACGGACCATAAAAGTAAAACTTTCAAACTAGATGGGAGGTTAATATGCTTATTGGGTTTGCAAGTATTGATTGTAGTTCACATGTTGATTTGGAGGAGCCGATAATATTTCTGTCCCTATTGTTTACACCATTTTTCAGTGGTTCGTAATTTTCACAAAATGTCAGAAATCGTACTATATGTTCAAAAAACCTTTCATGGTTCGTCATTTTCACCAAGAGCGACAAATTTATCAATTATATCTGGTCATGTGCCTTGCACATGAGAGCATTATAGGGATGAACAAATTCGGTACAGGACCGATTTGGTACCGTCAGGTTCGAATCGGTACCTAAGTTTTAAGTTCCGATATCAGTACCCGTACTGTTATTTCCCTATTTTTTACCTTCAATACCGGTACCGTTCCGATACCGGTACAAAAAATTTACAATTTTTAGGACCGGGACCGGTCGGTGCCAGTACGATACCGATCTAATCCCTAGGGCATTATGTCATTTTACTCCTTGAAGGATGGTTCATCCATGGATGTTTTAGTCAATGATTCGATTAGGTTTTAAAAAATATTGGCAGATGATATTAGGTGTAGAAAACTAGGAGACATATGGGTTGAATATGTTTTTTTTTTAAGATTTTAAGTTGATTAAATGAGTTCACGACTTTGTTAAACTTCTTTTAACAACTTAATAATGTAAATGTGATATGTAAAGTAATAAGTAAAGAGTTAAAGTGTTAGAGATCACAAAACCAATATATAACGGTTCAAGTGGATGTTAACTAATTCACCCTATGTCTTCTTCTCGGTCCTCCGATCGATATTTTCTTCATTGTCTCCCTAAACGTTAGGGATTACAGGTACAAGTTGATCACTCTTCAAAAGGAGTGATCATCTTATTCGATATACTGTATCAAAATAGTTGTCATTACAATTCTTCAAATGAGTTCACTCTCTTAAGACAGTGAACTATAGTATGTTAAATTGTGTGTTCTCTCCAACTATAATAACTCTATGTCAAGAAAGAGTTTCCCAATCCAACACAATAACAATATATTAAGATAGTGTTTTCCTTCTCAAATAATCAACAAATGATTAATAACCCATTTGTCAAACCAAACAACCTCTAGCAATGAATTGGATCGAATGATAATCAAAACATAAAACTAATCAAAACATAAAACGAATCAATTTGGCAATGAATTGGATTGAATGCAAGACTTGAATAAATAACAAAACATGATTATAGTTTGTAATATGGAACTTATGATAGATTAAGAGAAATAAGTGTGTAAAATGCATAAAAAATATAAAGCCATGAAATAAAAATTGTAATAAATTGGATTGTAATAATGAATTTTAACATCATAAACAAAATAAATACATCCAACATTTATTAATAAAAAAGATGGATCCAGATTTTATTGAAATTTTAAATTGGGGCGGGTTTCGGGTTTGAATAATAACAAATGTCACACTATAGTTCCAAAAAGGCATTTTTAGCTATTTTAAGCGATTTTAAATATTTCCAAGCATTGTTTGACGAGTTTGAAAGTTATGAGAATATAAAATAAGTTAAACACTAACCAATACAAAATGAAAACAATTTGAAGGATCCGAACTACATTCCGAGTCGAGTTAAACATAAACGAATTTACATACGAAAAATCCGAGATGTAACATTGGTGGCGGTGGTTTGTGACCGGCCATTGATAAAATTATGTGGTATATGAAACGGTGGTATATCATATGAAATTAGTTTTTACTTTCAAAAGAGATGCTATTACATAAGCATGCCACGGGAGTAAAAAATATGTTATCTCAGCCAAAAAACTAATGGGATCAGGATCTATTAAGTTCGGGAGTACCAATAGAAAATAAAGTAAAAGCTGGTAGTGGTGGATAGCATTTCTTTAGTTTGGAATGTTTCCAGCCAAAAAATGAAAATTGAGAGTATATAAATCCAAAATCTCAAATTATAATAATTTAAAAAAATAATTATAAATGCTTTTTGAAATAAAAAAGGCTTTCTTAGGAATGTCTCGCTAGATGAGGGTATGACTAGATTTCAAAAAATGAAAGCCGTATAGAACGTTTTTAGATGTATTAGATATTGAATTTCCATAATGCATTTGTATTGATGTTTAACATACTTTTATTTATTATGTAAACTGTTATAAATATATATTATTGTGGTTATCAATACCAAATATAGTTAGGCTTTTTCTCCAAGTTTTCATATCCTATATATACATCTCATTGTACCTCCTTGTGATACACACCTAATTAATGAAATCTCCATCTTTCTCCTTACATGTCTTCTCTTATTCTTTAGCTATTAGGCTTTTTTCACAACACGTTATCAGCACGAATTGCTTTTGGAGTTGGATCTCACATCATAAGGTATGTGAATATTGTCTTTGCATTGTTCTTTATCATCTCCACATAAAGCATATTGTAGTTCATACAATTTTGGGTGTGTTAGAGATTTGTTTAATGTTTCTCTTACACCTCTCGTAATAATCCATATTGTAATTCGTATGATTTTTGGTTAAATTGAGATTTCTATTTGTTATTATTATTCCAACTATTATTTTCTCTTTAATAAAGCATATAGAATTTGTGCAAGATTTCACGCATACGTGATTTCAGTAACCAAAGTTATAATTCCTAATTTTATACGCTAATTTTATATTATAAACCAACTTTCTGATTTGTTCTTTGCAAATATGTGTTAATCAAGCTAGTTATAATTCCTATTCATATCAGAATCTCTATTTAAAGTTATTAAAATCGTATGCTAATTTAGCATTAAAAAAGGTTAAATGTTATTTACTTTGATTACTATAACTTCATGTGTGTTATTACAAGAGCAACAGATTGTTTGATAAGTATATTTTTTTGTGTGAGGTTTTTTACTTTTCTTCACAGCGAGATAACAGATAGAAAAGATGGGGTTGGTTTTAAGGTTTAGTCAAACTAAACAGTTTCCTATATGTTTATATAAAGTGACAATTATTTTTTGTGACTTTATTTTGTTTATGTATTTTAAATCACAACCAAATTTGTTAACTGATTTTGTACCAAAATTTTTATTCAAGAAAAATATTGTTGATTATACTTTCGTCGTAAAACAAAATTTATTAATAATTTTCGGTGACTGATCGATGATATTGTATCATACACTAGATTAATTTGCAAGTTCAGTTAAGTATTAAACTTTATCGAATAATATGTTTTTTTTATTTTATTGGAAAACAAGTTCGTAAAGGAGTTATGATGTCAAGTATCCATACAATTGATTAATTCTAATGATTGTCTGATTGTTCGAATAATATTTACTATATGTTTATATTTTATACTCTAATGTTGATAGAATCATATTGAATTTCCCATATATTTGGTTATTACTTTTACTGTCTACACATGCATAACATGGAAAATGTATATTTCCAGTTTGTTGTCTGACAATACTTTATTGGTTTCAAATCCTTATTAATTTGTAGAAAAATCGAGTGATTTAAGAGTAAAGTTGCATTATAATAATTTTTTTCTTGTGTTTACTGGTTGGTTATACTAAATACTCGAACAATTCTGATTGGAAAATAAAATCAATTAGAACTTTATTTTCAAATGATACTCATTCTTTGACGATGAGTAATTGTAGAAAGATTATATTGTCTACTATCATTAATTTATTAAAAAAATTTATTTATGATAGAAAAATAATTTTTTTTTTGTAATGAATATAAGATCAAGTCATGGATGGTATTATAAAGTATTTAAATAGCACTTTATATTATAGTAAATCCTTTAAATGTGTTTTTTATCAAGCTCTTACCATCAAACCATGACGCTACCGTAAATAAGTTACACATATATTTGGTTTATTCATATTTCATAGAGTTTTATGTATGACTTGTCTTATATGATGATATGCTATAATATCATGCGTTATGTAATTTGGCTTTATGTGTATATTATATTCTCTATGCTATTATTTGTTTGTATATATAGTATTGAATAGAATAACCAAATCAAAATTGTGTTTTATTATCTTTCTATCGTAGAGTGAAAATATGCTTAGATACAACATCGAAATGTCATATTCCTTAAATCTTATTATAGCTTTACAAATGGTCGTAAGAATTAAGACCCACATGATTTACATTACTCGGTCATATCACTATTTCTCAATTTATATTATGTGAAGAGAAAGTTAATTTATAAGGAAAATCTTAATCATACAATTTTCATTTATCAAACCTTAAATATGCTCATGAAACAGCATATCCTTAACAAATTATATGAAAGGTTTAAAATGATTTTGTATTTGTGTTAGAGAATATGTGAATAAACCATGAAAATGGTTTGATTTTATATAATTCCCTGAAGTGAATGTGACTATATTTGCATTGATCGTTACGATCATGGACATAAAACTTTGTAACGATGATTATATTTATAATGAGATCGACCATCGGAACTAAAATGATGGTCATGCTAATAATGAGATCAGCCACCACAAGTCACAAGTGATTGATCATATATGAGAACAAAATGTGAAAATACAAAAGTTAAATCACATAATTGCTTGAAATGATAATACAATGTTCTCTCATATATACAGTCATGCATTTAAGAAGCATGATACATATACGATCATTAGAAATAAGTCTATGGATCATGATTATCTAATGGTGTGACCGGTTAGACCACACCGAGTCAAGGATGTGAAATTTATTGAAGAACCAAAAGGTACTTCCTAATAATTATGCGTGTAATATTGCTCTCAAGGGAAATGTATTTAATATACCAACTGAAGGAGGGTGTGAAACCCTAGATGTTATGGAATTGAGAAAAGGATACACATATCCTAACATGATACCATTTAGTGTTTTGAAAATCGATGCATCGTCTAAATGGTTATCAAGATCGCAACTTCATGTTTGCATGATCTATGGCTTAGCTAATAAGATAGCAAGCAAATTATTACAGATTGGTATATTTACATTCGATTATAATAATGAATTTGATTCCCAAGTTAATAATGATCATTGGAATATGTTCTTACATAAATTGTTTTGTTAAAGACGATTAATCAACGTCTATAATTGGTTGCAAAGGCAATTATCACGAGAGCAAATGTTCATGCTTGTATTTGAGTACATATGGTTTTGCATGCCTTAAAAACTAATCCACATCAAGCCAACAAGTTATGATACTTTCTTCCCATTGTAATTGGTTTTTGGTCAGTAACAAAGTATTTCTCATCTAATGTGTGTTATATACTAAAATTAATCCACCACAAGACATAAAGATGAGGCCACAAAGGAAGTTGGGAATTTTTGTCGATATCTATGATTATATTTACTTAGAGCTCTTAATGTGACATTTTTTTATAGCTCATTAGTTTTCACTTCAGTGACTCAGCATTCCCAACATTAGGGGGGAGAAATAAAGCAGTTGGAAAACGAATTTAGTTGGAATGAATTATCATTGATCCTCAAACTAAATTATATGAACTAAAAGTTCAAAGGATAATTCATGTATAAAGATTAGCGAATCAATTACCGAACGATTCACTGATCAAAAGAGAGTGTCTAACTAAGACACATATACTAACTGCTAATGTTCCAATTAATAAATGTCCCGGAAGGACAAACGCATATTGATAATAAGTCTAACGCACACTAGTAGCGTGTTAGACTGATCGGTTCCAAAGGTAAAATTTCCTCAAAAATTGGAGCAAATAATGAAGATGGTCAAGTCGAGGTGCAATAAAAGGTCTCTTGAAAGAGATTAGACATGATGGTTCTTGAAGAACCTTAGGTACCTGGAAACAAAGTGCTCTCAGTAAATTATATTGTATCATGTCTAAAAAGATATATGGAATCGAAATAAAGTCGACGTCGCTATACTTATATATATATATATGTATAATTAGCGCTTGAAATGATGATGATGAGGATCAAGATTATAAATCTGCCTATGAAAAATGATTGGCCATAGTGGAAAGACGCAAACAATGCAGAGTTGAATTCTCTTAATAACGGAAAGTTTGTTGGACCAAAAGTCTGTTGGGTTTTATACAAGATTATCAAAGTTCAAGTTAACCATATTTAACATGAAAACGCAACGGAAGCTAAGATTTTAAAACTTGTTATGAACATACCATTATGTTAAAACTAAAACCCAAAGAACAAGGATCAATATTACAAGAACAAGATGCTCACAAAAGTAAATTGTACCTTCTTATACCTTATGAGAAGATGTAGGTGGATGAAGAAGATGATGTCTTCAAATGGCAAGGTTGCAAAGGAGAAACCCTCAAGCTTTGTATACCCCAAGCTTTGAGCAACAACACCAACTAGTTGCTAGGATTTTTGAACACTTGAACTAGCTCACAAAACTCCCAAATGTTGCCCAAGTGAGCCGTGGGTTTTGGAGAGAAAGAGAGAGAGTTATTTTTTGCTTGTTTCAACACTTGAAATTCAAACTTAAAAGATATGAATGCATGTCTTGTAATTGGAGATTTATTAAATGGTCATCACATGGAGACAAGGCCATTTGATTGGGTAAAAACCACCACCCCACATGGGTGGCCGGTTTTGTTTGTTATTTATTTATTTTTTTTTTTTTTTGTTTTGTTTTAACAATTAAAACATCTCCACCTCCATCTTATACTTTATAAAACTAATTTTATAAATCATGCATGCTATCTTAATTATTTAACCAATTAAATAATTAATTTATATAAATAAATTATCCAGATAATTTATTTAAATTATCAAGTGTGTTTGTTTAGAAAACCAATTTTCTAAACACGTAGTGTTTGGTATTCGTTTAAATGATCAAATCATTAAAAGAATACATTTGGTGTCGTCTAGCTTGTTATTGGGTATGACCCGACTTGGATCAAACACAGTTAGCCACATTAATATAAGTATGTGTCTCGGGCATACGTAATTCCAACAATCTCCCACTTGCACGAGATACATAGAAAATTAATGCAAGTGGTGAATACCGCCTAACAACAGTTCACCACCCCTAATGTGTTTGACGAAATGCCATTCAATAACATCATCCCTTCAAGTCCCTTACTTGATATGATTTAGGTGAATCTATCATTATATCCCTTTGTTACTAGATGTCATGTTGGATCTAAGAGACATAGGTGATCATTCTCTTTACAATTCAACTTTATCAGGCCTTAGACATCTAAACTCTCAACACATAAGAGGAACAAATTCCTTCTTGACTGTATACGCCTCTCACTATCACTTTATACTCCACCCGAGCTCATCCTTATGTACCATCTTTTACGAATAGCGAAGGGGAGAGTCAAAGTGTAATACTTGGTGAAAATCAAGACCCAGTATACATCTCAGGTCTAAGGATAATATGAAATTCTCCTTTACTCAAAATTACTAATGATCAGGTCAATCGACTCCATGTAGTAATATTGAGAGCGGGTCAGTCCAATATTTGTATCCCACAAATATCTATGAACCTTGGCAGCATACCTATGTTCTATATTCATTCCTTATGAATATCCACCAATCCTAGTTCATAATAGTCTTGCTTCATATTTGTTCCCACAAATGTGATCGACTACGGACTTTTAGAATAAGATAACTTATTCATGGATTAAACATGCAAAATTAGAATTTAACTCAAGATTCCATAATCATATAAAAGAGTTAAATTACAAAAGTCTTTTAAACTTTAATACAAAATAGATCAAATCCAATTACTAGAATATCGAAGTCCTAAGCCACTCGCATGACGCTCATGTTTCGGTCTTTCTAGGAGCTTCGTGAATGGATCCGCAAGATTTTGATCAGTTCCAACTTTGCGAATACATATCTTTCCCTTTTCAACTTCATCCCTTATGTAGTTGAATCTCCGCTCTATGTGCCTTGTCTTTTGGTGCGAACGAGGTTCCTTGATTTGTGCAATCGCACCCTCGTTGTCACAAAAGATTTCTAGGGGGTCTTGAATGGAAGAGACCACCCCTAGATCAGTAATGAATTTCTTCAACCATGCAGCTTCCTGAGCTGCCAATGAAGCGGCGATGTATTCTGATTCTGTAGTGGACAATGCTACCACTTCCTGTTTTGAGCTCTTCCAAGAGACAGCTCCTCCATTAAGAGTGAACACATACCCAGACTGTGATCGAGAATCATCTCGATCAGTTTGGAAGCTCGCATCCGTGTAACCTTTTATAGCGAGTTCCTCCTCACCAGATCCATATATCAGAAACATATCCTTAGTTCTCCTAAGGTATTTCAATATGTTCTTAACAGCCATCCAATGACTGTTTCCTGGATTCTGTTGGTATCTGCTTGTCATGCTCAAAGCGCATGACACATCCGGTCTAGTACATATCATCGCATACATAATGGATCCTATAGCAGAAGCATATGGGATTTGTTTCATCATCTCTTGCTCATCCTTTGAGCTTGGACATTGAGCTAAACTCAATATGGTCCCTCTTTGAATAGGTACAAAACCTTTCTTGGAGTTTTCCATCTTGAACCTTTTCAAGATCTTATCAATGTATGTACTTTGGTTCAAACCTATCAAGCGCCTTGACCTATCCCTATAGATCTTTATTCCCAAAATATAGGCAGCTTCACCAAGATCCTTGATGGAAAATCTACTTCCAAGCCAAGCCTTAACGCTTTCCATGGTTGGAATATCATTTCCAAATAGTAGAATGTCATCGACATATAATACTAAGAAGGTAATTATACTCCCACTAGCTTTCTTATACACACAAGCCTCATCAGCATTCTTGATGAATCCAAAATTTTTGATTTCTTCATCAAAACGATGATTCCAAGTTCTAGATGCTTGTTTCAATCCATAGATTGATTTCTTTAACTTGCATACTTTATTAGGATTTTTCGGATCGACAAAACCTTCAGGCTGAACCATATAGACATCTTCCTCAAGATATCCATTTAGGAAGGCGGGTCTTGACATCCATTTGCCAAATTTCATAATCATAATGTGCAGCTATGGCAAATAATATCCTAATAGACTTTAGCATTGCCACAGGCGAAAAAGTTTCATCATAATCAACCCCTTGAGTTTGAGTGAAACCCTTAGCTACAAGTCTTGCTTTATAAGTATCCAAGTTTCCATGCATATCAGTTTTTCTTTTGAAAACCCACTTACTTCCAACAGCTTTGGAGTTGAGTGGTAGTTCAACCAATTCCCAAACTTGGTTGTCATACATGGATTGCATCTCAACGTTCATGGCTTCAAGCCATTTGTCACAATCATTCTTGGACATTGCATCACGGTATGTGGTTGGTTCATCAGAATCTACCACGTAGCAACCTTCTACAAAAAATCCATATCTTTCAGGTGGATTGCTAACTCTATCAGATCTGCGAACGTTTTGTGTGTTTTGATCAACCACTTGATCACTTTCAACAACCTCTTGTTGAGTGCTAGTATCAACCAATTGTGTATCATCTTGTGATTCTTGATCCTCATCAAATTTCACTGTTCTACTATTAGTTCCTTCCTCAAGGAACTTAGTTTCCAAGAACTTACCCTTTCGAGCAATAATAACCTTTTGCTCACTTGGGTCGTAAAAGTAATATCCTATATCATCTTTAGGATAACCTATAAAAATACATTTAGTGGATCGGACTTCTAATTTGTTTGGGGTGTATTGCTTTACATAAGCTTCACAACCCCAAACTTTTAAGAATGATAGCGATGGAGCCTTTCCATGCCATATTTCAAAAGGTGTCTTCTCCACTTTCTTGGTTGGAGCCATATTCAATATGCGAACAGCGGAAAGTAAAGCATAGCCCCAAAATGATAGAGGTAAAGTGCTTCTAGCCATCATCGATCGAACCATATCTAATAGGGTACGATTTCTCCTTTCAGACACACCATTATGTTGTGGTGTTCCAGGTGGAGTAAGTTGTGAAATAATTCCACAACTCTTAAGATGATCTTGAAAAACACCACTTAGGTATTCACCTCCTCTATCACTACGAAGTACTTTGATTGTGGTCTTGAGTTGTCTTTCTACTTCAGTTTTGAAGTCTTTGAACATTTCAAAAGCTTCATCTTTGTGTTTCATTAAGTACACATAACCATATCGACTATAATCGTCAATAAAGGTAATGAAGTATCTTTCACCATTCCTAGTCATTGGTCTAAAAGGACCACATACATCCGAATGTATGATACCCAATAATTCTTTTGACCTTTCAAAAGTTTTATTAAAGGGTTGCTTTGTCATTTTGCCTTGTAAACAAGATTCACATACATCAAATGAATCATACTCATTTGTTTCTAGAATACCACTCTTGCGAAGAGTTTGCATGCGATTCTTGCTTATATGTCCAAGGCGACAATGCCAAAGATAGGAATCACCCAAGTCCTTCTTGAGTTTCTTGGTGCTGACATTGTACATTGAACTACTATGTGACATACCACTTTGATCTATTTCATATATACCATTCATGGGTATAGCTTTAAAATAAAATATGCCATTCATCAAAACATGAATATCATAATCAATAAACTTAAGATCAAAGCCACATTGTTTTAAAAGAGACACGGAAATAATGTTTCTCCTTAACTTAGGAGCATACAAAACATTCTTCAAAATTACTTCCAAACCACTTGGAAGCTTTAATATGTAGTCTCCTTGGGCTTGGACTTCAACTCTTGCTCCATTGCCCATAAAGAGACTAATGTCCCCTTTGTTGAGTTGTTTACTTCTTTTGAACCCCTGCAACAAATTGCAAATGTGAGTTCCACATCCGGTATCAAGTACCCATGTATTTGAAGAAATAACATTTAGTTCAATATGTATAGTAAAGATAATACCTGAGGTATGCCCCGCATCCCTCTTATCTTTTAACGCATTGAGATAGGTCGGACAATTCCTTTTCCAATGACCTATCTCTCCACACTCAAAGCATGGATCTTGCGCCGCAACCTTTTGCTTCTTTTCCTTCGGTTTGGTGGGCGTGATGGCTTTCCTCTTTCCCTTTCCTTGGACGTGGCCCTTGCCCTTAGCAACACTTGCTTTGGGGTTGGAGTTATGTCCCCTTTTTCCTTCATTGATTGTTAGAACGGGTAAAACCCTTTTACCCATTCCCGCTTCGGCCGTTCTTAGCATTGCGTGAAGCTCACCAATGCTTTTGTCCCATCCATTCATGTTATAATTCATGACAAAGGTTTCAAACCTTTTGGTCAAAGAGTTGAGGATCAAATCCGTAGCCAACTCATTAGATACGGGACAATTCAACCTACGAAGCTTTTCAATGTAGCTTTTCATCTTTAGGACATAAGATGAGACGCTTTGGGTTTCCTCCATACGACATGCATGAAACGCTCGAACCGTTTCGAAACGTTCCGCTCTAGCTTGTTGAAGGAACATTTCCTTCAATTGAGTTATCATGTCGTATGCCCCATGATGCTCGAAATCCTTTTGGATTTCGGGAATCATAGTCCCCAACATGAGGCAAGAGGCTTGCACCGAATCTTTGGTGTACTTGACCCAATTGTTATACGCCTCCTCATCTTCCACGTTAGGCTCATCGGGAATGGGATCGTCTAAGACATATGATATCTCTTCTTGCTTGAGAACTATTCTCAAGTTGCGATACCAATCCATAAAGTTATTATGGTTTAGACGATCCTTTTCAAGGATGGTTCTTAAGGATAGGTTACGGGTGTTATGGGTAGAGGTGTTTGCATTGTTAGCGGCCATCTACAAAATTTAACAAAGTTCTATTTAGTATTATAATCAATTTAATTATTAATACCCTTTTTTTCAGATTTTAAAATAATAATTAAATTCTAGAATCCAACGATAAATCAAATTTCGGTTAGGTGACCTTTATCCCGTTATTTGATTTAACAAGGTAGTCAATCTTGACAATTGCAATCCTTTGCAACTTCTAGAGGTATGGGACCATTCGAAATCCTTATTTCGTGTTGGCATGTTTATCCCATCAACACCATTAGATCCCATGCTTAGGTGACCTTTATCACATGGTTTCCAATTCAAGTCGTCCTACTTGTATAAACATGTAAGATTAACATACAAGTGGTTAGGTGACCTTTATCCCACAAATATGTTAATATTACCCTAAGTATATTAGTTTGCTCAAAATGGTTAGGTGACCTTTATCCCATTTAAAGTTCCCTAATACGTTAAGTGTCATACAAAAGGATGGTGTTAGACTTGTTTCCTTGGTAATTATGAAAAAGGGATTTTTAAGTTTTCCAATATTCTAGTTTGAAAAACATTATGCCATATCCTAACATGCATTTAGTAATATGGCGATTTTGAAAACCAATTTTCAAGGTTCAAGTTATAATAAAACCAATTTTATTATATGTGAGTAACCGCTTAGTTTTAATAAACCCATTTAATTAAACTAATTGACGCGATATTACCAAATATATATTAGAACCCGTTTCATGCTTGTTGTCGTTCCTATGTGACGGTTTGGATATCCTAATATCTATCAACCACACATTACATTAAGTAAAACAAACAACCAAGCATACATATGCA